>NC_058131.1:149157882-149186666 GCF_016433145.1 Gracilinanus agilis
GGTGATGGAATACTATTGTGCTAAAAGGAATAATAAACTGGAGGAATTCCAAGCAAATTGGAGAGACCTCCAGGAAGTGATGCAGAGCGAAAGGAGCAGAGCAAGGAGAACATTGTACACAGAGACTGATATACTGTGGTAAAATCGAATGTAATGGGCTCCTGTACCAGCAACAATGCAATGACCCAGGACAGCTCTGAGGGATTTATGGTAAAAATGCTACCCACGTTCAGAGGAAGGACTGCAGGAGAGGAAACATATAAGATAAACAATTGCTTGAATGCATGGGCTGAGGCGGACATGATTGGGGATGTGGACTCGAAACGACCACACCAATGTAACTAACAACAATTTGGAAATAGACTCTGAACAAGGACACATGTTACAACCAGTGGAAATGTGCGTTGGCCATGGTTGGGGGGAGAGCGGGGGGTGAAGGGGAAAGTAGGGGCATAAAGTATGTAAACAGGTTAAAAATGAATATTAATAAATGTTTAATAATTTGAAAAAAAAAAGATTTACCTTTCCCCATTTTATATTTTCTAGGTAGTGGGGGAAAATGTTGCAATTAATAAAATAAAGAATATTATTACTTGACCAACTTTAATGTCAGTAATAATAATAACACATAAAATAGTCAGATAGTGATTGGCACAAACACTATGTCAGACAACAGAATCTTATTCATGGACAGAATCTTATCCTTATTCAATCAAATTCTCCAGTGTTAACTTGAGCCTTAATCTAAGAAGCATCTTCCAAGCCTTTGCTAAGAATTCTTGACTTGTCTTAGAATTATTATAGCAGACACATTTTTAATGAATAATTTTTCCAATTAACAAGCATTTATTTTCTTTCCTTTCTACTTTTTTCATTTCACTGAAAAGAAAAACAATACTCTTATAATCAATATACTTAATCAGACAAAACAAAATCTCATATTAGCCAAGTCTGAAAATATGTCTCTTCATTTTGAGTCTATTACCTTACAGTCAGAAACTATAATCTAGAGGTTCTTAACATGGAATCCAGGAACTTGTTTGCATATATCTATGTATATAAATGCATGAAATAAACATATAATATAAATCACTAAATAAATATATTAACATTAAACAGTATTGTTTATATCAGTATATTTATGACATCACATATCATGAATATATTTCAATCATTAATATACTTCAACATAATTGATTTCCTTTGTATTTTGTTACAGTTTATTTTATACATTTAAAAACATTTTGAGGATGTTCCACAGGCTTTTTACAGACTGCTAAAGGGGTCTGACACTAAAAAGGTTAAGAATCACTTTTATAAACCAATAATCTTATTAAGCATTGATGCAAAATTTTTTAAGAATGGCAAAGAGGCTATAGTAACCATATCATAAATATTACATACTCTGACCAGGTTGGATTTCCATTAGGAGTTTAGGGTTGGTTCAATATTAAGGAAAACTATATACATAATAGCCCACATTAATAACAAGAATAATAAAATCATGATTATATCAATTGGTGCAGAAATAGGCATTTTTAACAAGCAGGGAAAAGAGCATGACTGGTAAAGGAATTTCTTCTTTTCAGGGATAGTTTTATAGCCTCAAATGGAAATATTTACTAAGAATTTCAGAGGAGAAGAATACAGATAATTGAGAACTAAGCATGTTAGCAAAAAACAAAAGAGAAAACATTTAGACTAATGATTGTTAATAATAATAAATTATGTAGTTTGCACTGCATTTTTCATTAAAAGGAATCTAGATGTGCCTTAAAAGTCTTGAGATTTTTCTATCCAAATACAGAAGTCCACATAGTAACAGAAAATGAATAAGCATTTGGCACTTATGATGCCATGTGCTTTACAAATATCTTATTTAATAATCTGGGGCATAATAAAAAACTAAATTTATCTTAATTTTTATATTCATTTCTTTGGTCGGATTAATGCAATGTATTTAAAAATATAAAAACATCAAAATAATTATCTTTTCTCTTATTTCATCCCATCCTGGTAATTACCATCCAGTAAGCCAGCAGTTATAGTTTCATATGTATAAGTCAGCAATTGTGCTTCACAATCATGTGGTTTATTTGGTTTTAATTTAGGGAGGGTAAATAAGAGCTTATGCTTATTAGATTTTAGTTTTGCTACTATTGCTTGTGCTTTAAATAACTATTAAAATAAAGATGAGTCATTTTTGAAAACTAGAGAACTCAGTCTTAGGACTATAACCAAAGACTCATACTGTAAACAATCTAAAAAAAATTATTCTCAAGTCTTTTCTTAGAATTAGCTATATGAAACATAAAATGATTGATGCTTTCATAGAGATCTCAGTTCCTTATGTCTCATTTCAGAGTTAGTTCTGGACCCCAGAAAAAAATTTAGCCATTTAAAAGCAAAATGGCAGAAGTTTAATTTCTGTTCCCAGTATGTCATTTATTACAACTTGCTTTCATATGCTGAGTAGAATATTCTGCTAATGTCTAGCAGACATTACTGTATTTCTCAGATCTCACCAAACACTCAAATTTTTATAAAAATGGATTTTTGAAAAGTATATTTGATGTTTGAGGGCATCTTGGATGTGTTTCTGAATTCATTTTTGGAAACAGTTAACTTCCAGGTCCATGTACTTAAGAGACTCAGATAAGTATGAGTTTTCTTATCAAGATCTTTTCTATTTATTTTTTACCTAGAGATTTGTGATTGCAGGGAACTTTAGATTATATCATTCTATTATGATTCCTATATTTCCGTTCTCATTATATATACACTCTGATTATGATTCTAAGGTATTTGCTCCCTTATTTGCTCAGCTCCCTGAATTTGGAGTGGTAGAATTCTTACCAAATTCCTTGTGATCCCTAATTGAGAATACTCAGAGACTGGATAACCTCCAAGGTATCTTTCCTCCACTTAGGCAAATTTAAAGGTACCTTCACATAGGCATATGTAAGGAGAGAGTGTTTTCCCTGGGGTAGATATAAGGCTGGTCTCTATATCTCAGGAGTTTGAACAGCCTACCTGCCTGTTCTCCACCCAGTACCTTTAGTTATTAAATTATAACACAAAAAAAGAGACAAGATGTCTCCTTTTTAAGTTGCAGAACAATTTAACCAAATTTAGTGGGTCTCACTATGTTACCTCATATATAAAGATGATAAGAGCCAAGGTCCTTTTATTGTAGTCTGTGCCTTCCAGAAAAATACCCATTACAGTGTAATTTTGCCATACATAAAGTGACTATGTTGTGTCCTACTTCAAATTTATATGGAACTTAGCAAATTTTTTAGTTTATAATCAAAGACTGCTTCATTGAATTCCTCACTAAAATTCAATATATTGTTCATTTTTACTTGGAAATATCTCTACTTGAAAGCAATCTTGGTCAGTAAAAACTGAATTAAATTTTGCTTTTGATTTTGAAACTGTTGAGCTTTTTAACAATCCATTAAATCACAATAGGTATATATAAAATAAGTGGTTTTTCTTTATTCACACTGCTGTTTTTTAAAGTCTTTCAAATAGAAAAAGTGCATAGCCCTGAAAGCAATGAAAGAAATGCAAGTTAAAAGCAAAATATAAGATGTTATTGTACACTTGTTATAATAACAAATTGAACAAAATCCAGTGTTGGTAGGGATATGGGAGAAACAAGCATGCTTATACATTGTTGATGGCACTATAAACTTGTTCCAATTTCAAAAGCACTTTCTCAAAATATGTAACAAAAAAACTAAAAATTGTTCCTCTCTTTTGACCTAGTCATTTCATTTTTATACAATATATTTATAGTTGTTCCATTTATAATAGTAGGAAGATAGAAAACAATGCAAGTCCCATAATGGAGTGCCTGAGGACACTGTTTTGCTATTATTATTAAAGATGAAACATTTGAACTATGCATGGAAATGCTTTTTGAGTTTCACAGAATAGGATAAAAATATAACACAATATTCACACACTTATATGGAAACTTGTGGCTACATTAAAATTCAGGAGAATATGTTTTTGTTTCTAATATATATTTCTCTTTTTCTCCTTCAGCATTTTTTGCCTAGATGGAAGTGTGAACAATTAATCAGACAAGGAGTACTAGAACATGTTCTGTCATGACAGTATTCTGAAATATTGGGAAATCCTTTTTAGTGTTGTGTTGAATTCACTACAAATGTCTCTCTGCCCTTTCCCTGCTTCATTATGATCCTAAAAAATTATAGATGGTTTTTTTTGTGGCTTAAAAAAAAAGAAAATTCTCACTTTTCTTCATGTGTATTTTTGACTCCTAATGCTAACAAAATATTGGAGTTTTCCTTTCTTAGCAATAAATAATATACCTTTTGAGAATGAGTTGTGACTGTTCTTTATTGCTACAGTACAATTGCTATAACACATTACCATACAATACTTTAAGAAAAAAAAAAAAGCAAAACTTAATTGAATTTGTATCCAATTAAAAAGGAGCTTAAGTTGTCAGCTTAAGCCAGTGAGTGATGGTGAACCTTTTAGAGATGGAGTGCCAGGCCCCCCCCCCAATTTCAGATATGTGTCTCTCTCCCACCTAACTTCACACAGGGGAGGGATAAAGCACAACCATTGGGCTGCTGGGCAGATGGGTGGGTGAAGTGAGGAATGTCCTTAGCCACTATAGAGAGGGGGAGGGGCGCCACTCAAGTGCTCTGCTCTCCTCCAGCTCTTCCCTGTGTAATCTCATTGGCTGCTGGGCGGAGGGGCAGGAGATGTTTAAAAAAATGGCATGGTGGAGAGGGGGAGGGGAGCAGCTCTGCACCTGTGCTAAAGGTTTGCCATCACTGGCCTAGGCAGTCTAATATAATTTCCCCTTAGGGCATTGTCAAAAATCAGTATCCAGTGGAAGCAAACTAGTATTTAAATGTCCCAGTAAAGTAGTTTTGGAACTCTTTAGGGACAAGGTTAACCTAGTAAGTTAGTTTCTTTAAAGATATGAAATTAATTTTCTCTTTTAATTATATACATCTAATTTACAAATCTATTTTCATGAGAATTGGTCATATCCATGATAGTCTAACTTTCATATTAGGGCTACTGTCCCATCTTTTAGCATGAAGGTAAAAACATTCAGATGTTGCCTATTAATTTCTTTTCTAAGTAAAGAAGCCAAAGCAGCAACAGCAGAAACGCGTGTCATTTTTAGACTCAGGATGTCACGTGACTGATCACTAGCTCTTACAACTTTGTAGGTTTCATATACAATCAAATCTTGGTACAGGACGGTTTGGGAACTTGTCAAATGTGCTATTCGACATATTTTGATGAGAAAAAATTGTCATGGTACTCGGCCTTTGCTTGGCACTTGATGAGCTTGGTAGAACTTGTTGATACTGTGATCTCAGGAAGCATATGCCCTCTTCAGCCCAAAGGAAGGATCACTTGTTAGGTCAGGAACAAAAAGAAGAGCTTGGCATGGAGGACCTGCAGTAACTTCAAAAGCAGCAGCAACAGCTAATGAGCTAATGAGTTTTCTTCAGGTGAGGAGGCAAAGGAGGATGGCCCCACTTCATCATTCAAGGAAATGCATGCAAAATGGGTACAACTACAAAATGTTGAAAACTCACCCCAATAAAGTCTTAAGGAGAATTGTCAATTTATTAAATGACCCCACTTTAGAGGAATTTTGAAACACAAGACAAAAACAAATATTAGTGGATAGATTTTTTTTGAAGTTTACACCTGGTGAGTCTCAAGCAGGGTTCAGTGGTGATACGGGACGGAAAAGAGAAAGAGAAAGGTAGTTGCCCACAGATATTATGGAAGCAGATTCCTCTTCCAGATAATTTCTCCTCACTATCCCTTTAGGCCATGAACTCTCAATACAGATTAAGTTAAAATTATTTAATCTAATAATTTTTATTTATCTCTATGTATTATTAATGTTTATTTAGTAAACTACTACATCATTCATATAATGCCTTATACAATCTGGATTTTCTGGGTTTCATGAACAGATTGATTCAATTTATATTATTTCTTATAGGAAAAATTCTTTTGGTACCCGATCTTTTTGGTATTCCCTCTGCCTTGTGGAACAAATTAGTGACAAATACCAAGGTACCAAGGTACCACTGAGGTTGAGAGTGCCTTCTATCCCAACTGTGCACAGTTCTTTGTTAAACTCACCCTTTCCATAAATGCCATTCCCAGTGACCATCCTCCCATTCTACCTCAATCATCCTCCTAGTCAGTCCCATATCAACCATTCTCTATGCACATCACAGACATCCCTATGAAACACTTTCACATTTTCTTTGAGTAATACAGATATACACAGGGAATATTTAAGGCCAATCCTTTAGTCAACTTTGTGGACTAAAGATGACTATGCATGTTGTTCTGTTGTTTAATTTTAGCACGGCTGCTTTTTTATTAAACATGGCCACATGTAACATCTTTTGCCTGGAGATTCTTCCCATAGCATTTATAATTTCTTAAACCAGTTTCTGCCATATCAATAATGTGTAGAACTTTGAAAAGGATAAATTACTTTTGAAATAATTTTAACTATGATTCTAGTCTGCATTTGGCTCCTCTCCCTCTCCATTTATATAGCACCTGCCACATTCCCTTGAATATTTGTAATGCTAATATCATTGGGAGTAGGTGGGGAGAAGACGGAGAGGGTTTCAGTAGCTTTCTAAGAGAATCCAAAGGGCTTAGATGTGCAAATTTTACTTTCAAATTTTTTTTTTTTTTAGAAAAGGCAATTCTTGATGAAGTTTGGAACCCAAAATAATGAATTGATGCTTTTATCATCACCTAAACTTAGACCTTGCTTAAAATCACTGGCTCTGGTTCATCTTACTTTTTAGTTTCCTATCTCCATCGAAGGAGTGCCCCCTCACATATGTGGTTGACAGTGTCAAGTTTGTTGTCCATATCACAAGGACATGGCATAATCTTTTTTTAATTTTAAACCCTTAACTTCTGTGTATTGACTTATAGGTGGAAGAGTGGTAAGGGTAGGCAATGGGGGTCAAGTGACTTGCCCAGGGTCACACAGCTGGGAAGGGTCTGAGGTCGGATTTGAACCTAGGACCTCCCGTCTCTAGGCCTGGCTCTCACTCCACTGAGCTACCCAGCTGCCCCCGACATGGCATAATTTAAAGAATGTTATTCCTAAAATCAGGAGAAATCAAAGAGTTCAATTTCCTCCTCTGATACTAGCTTTTTAAACATTAGCAAGGCAATTCTTTGAACCTGTATATGAATACAATGGAGACAACACCTGTAATGAATTACCTTTGTTGACTTAGAAAAAAACAGAACTATTAAATAGTTAGAAAAGCCACTCTTTTAATCAAGGACAGAGGTAACAGGGCTGAGTAGCCCATGCAGAGTCCAAGGATTGAACACCTAATGCTCTGGGCCCTGACCCCTGGGAGTGACACCGTGCTAGATGATGACTCCAAGGAACAAAAGAAATTGGGGAACCTATATACCATTTGGGAAGATCCAGGGGCAGGGAAAGATGACTGACATTACCATAGCTACAAGGAAATGGGAGTGTGCAAACTATACAGACAAGATACACTCCAGCTTGGGAAAGGAATAGGGTCTAAGAGAAGGGGCTACTCACAATGGATACTAAAGGCTGGTCCCTGCCCAGGTGTGCCTTCCTGGGAAAGGGTCTTTGATGAGATGGGGAAGACTACCCAAGACAAAAGGATATTTAGCATATGTCTAGCTCCACCTAACTAGGATTGTCTTTCACCCTAGGGGAGGTCCATTATTCAATCTGGAACTGCTAGCCTAAGATTCCCTTCAGGGTGGATTCTCAAGAAACTGGGAACTAGTACAAGTTTTGGGGTCTCCAACTCACAAGCTAATCCTAAAACATGGGGCTCATTAGATCCCACCAGGCCACAAGTTTGGGGTCTCTAGATTCCACGTCAACACCTTCATATCATACCCAAAAAATATACTTCATGAGAGGGAATATAAAGAGTAGACTAAAAACTATATAGACATTTTACTATAATGTGAAAGTTTTTAACCTGGAGTCTGTGAATTTGATTTCTCAAGTATTTTGAAAATTATTTCAGTGGAATTGGTTTCCTTTGTGGTTCTATGTGTTTTGTTTTATATAGTTTAAAACATAATTCCGAGGAGCTCACAGGCTTTATTAAACTGCCAAAAAGACAAAAAAAAAAAAAATGAAAAGCTTAAAAAACCATGATACAGTGGAAAGATCACCAAGTTTGGAGTTGGAAGACCTGAATTAAAGTCCCATCTCTGCCACTATGTGGCTGAATTTTCTCAATTTTAAGTCAAGGGTGTCTGGACTAATCCCTAAAGGTCTTCATGATCTTAGCTTGGGGAACCTAGAGAGAAGCTAATCAATAACTCCCAGAATTGAGACACTGTGTGATTAGCATTTGAAGGGATACCAAATGGTATGTTTATTTTTATGATGGTAACATAGTCAGAGAAAGTGAAGAGGTATGTTACAGAAGAGAGACTTGATCTAATATCTTGAGTATGCAGATGTGTGATAGGTGAATGGAAGTTGTGTTCTGCTTTTTAAGCAGAGGGTTTTGAGGGAAAAAGAGAGAGGCAGAAGGAGAGAGGAGAGATGAAAGAGAAGAGATAGAGAAGTGAAAGAGAAGAGATAGATGTTCTACTCTTATAATTGGATCCTTGACCTAGGGATAATTTCTAAAATTAATGTATGTGGTGTTGGAAAAATCACAAATGATTCTGGAATTTCTCTGGAAAGTTACTCTGAAGAGATTCCTGTATGGCCTTGTCTTAGTCCTTCAGATGGCCCAGGTCCAGGAGATGATACAGCCCTGATTTATATTTACTATGGAGCTACTCAACCCAGCACTCCTGTTCCTTAATTCAGGTTTTGTGACTAAAGTGTGATATGTTAATTATTGCCAAAATATGTAAGAATAACTGAGTGATCAGCCTGGTAGGGATGCGAAAGGCTTGTTTGAGGGTATGGAAATTGTTTCCAGACTGCTGCTTAGCAGAATTTCTCTGAGCTGTAATGGGTACGACTTGTCTTTTAAGGAAGCAGAAGTCTTCTGGGATCCAATGGGGATGTAGTATGCAAAAGACAGAGAATGTTCTGTGATGGTTTGAGAGGCAATTCTAGGGCTCAACCTGGACTGGACCTCTTCTGACCATCTAGGCTACTAATCCTTGAGTGACACAACAATGGCATGAGCCAGTGACAGCTTTGGCCTGTCCATGGAGCCCCCTCACTAAATGTCCCTTGGGAAGTGAGGAAATACTTCCCTTCTCTGCCTTCCCTTTTGGAGCAAGTTCCCATAATCAGCACTTAATGCAAATTGTAAAATTAATGTTTCCATCTCCCCAAACAACCTATTAGGTTAATAATTGAAAATTATCAAATTGTTAGGGAACACACTTTGAGAAGTAGGTGAAGTTTAGTGATAGATGACTTGTAGCTTGCAGCCTTAATTTACCACAACTGAAGTTTGGATCTTGAGCTTGGAAATATAACCCAAAGCTTTCTGGATTTCCTCCAGAATCTGGGATAAACAAATTTATCTGTAAAATATTGTTATTCAAGTATTTATAGATGCCATATTAATGTGAGCTTTGCAAAAGGATATTCTTTAACAGAAACATCACATACCATTTCTGCAAACAACTTAGGAACCAAATTTCCTACAAGGATCAATTCCTGTCAGAGGATGATTTCTGGAGATAAAATCTGTTAGCTAAGATACCCAAATGTTAATGTTTAATATCAGTTTCTATTGTGGTAATTCTCTCTTTATATCCGGTGTTCTAGTTTTTGCCCTAGTCCTAGGTCCTATCCTTCTGCTTTAGGGACAGATGCTCCCCCTTGTGACCTGTCTGCCAGTCTAGGGAAACAGCCTCTGGTCTCCCAGCCTTCAGAACCCTGGCATTCACTGCAGAGATGCCCCTGAAGACCCTGTGCCCACAGCTCCTCCTCCTCCTCCTCCTCTCAGGGATTCTATGCCCCATATCAGCTTGAAGAAGCTATAGAAGAGGCCCTTTTCCCTTAGATATTTGGAGGAGGGGGGAGATAGCATGGGACATTGTGGGACATTGTATCCCAGAGACAGCATAGAACCAGATATCCATGGTTTTGTACACATTGATATAAAAACTATACATTTTTACATATAATACAACTTCCAGTGTAAAGACAAAATTCAAGGGCAGAAGACCGCATTTAAAATAAATAGCATTATGACCTGAGCCCATAGACCTTTGTGCAATCTAGGCAGTACCCCCATAGTGAAAAGTTTTTCAGGCAAACCACAGGCAGGAAAATTTCTTTGCTCCTACTATGTACCCTTACCTGCCTAAATAGACTAGTGACCTTTGTCAAAGATCATATCAACACTGTACAGCTTATGGTCCTTCGGCAACAATACTGGACCATTCTCCCTGCACCTTCTGTCTATGATGACACAGATATTTAAGAAAGATATATTATCCAACTCCAGAAGTGGGGAATGTGGAACCTAGAGAGTCATAATTAAAAATCCAGATCCCTGTATAACATTATAGTGAAACAGGCTTGTCTGTAGGAATTCCTAGCTTATAGACCTTTGGTTTCCAGACCTCTCCCCCTTAGCTGAAGGAATTCCTACCTTCCAGACCTCTCCCTCTATCCTGTCCCCTGCTGCCTACAGACACCCCCCCCACCCTGTCCCCTGTGGACTACTACCCCTTAAAAAACCCAGCTCGGCACAGCTTGGGGTCCCACATCAGCCTTTCCATGTGAGACCTTGGCTTAAACTAAAATAATAGTCCCTTTGCATTTTGCATTGTTTTGGGATTGACACTCCGGGCACTTCAAGCTCTTCATGATCCTATCGTCTTAAATCTGCAAAATGGCCAGATTCTAAAGTCTGGTTGCTGTAGTGTGACTGAAGTTCTCAAATATACTTCCTACATAGGCTAGACACTAAGGCAATTCACTCTTTGCAAGTAAAATTCCTTGTGAGAAAACCTTATGAAAGGGCTAAAGGAAAATGGGTCTACCAGTGGACTGTTGGTATTGATCTGAAACTGCCCCAAAAGTACAAAAATATGCGTGTAGCTTGATCTAGACACACACACACACACACACACACACAAGCCTATAAATCAAGAAATCAAAGGAGGAAGAAAAATACAGATTGTTTCAGCAGCTCTTTTTGTGGTAGTCTGTCAGGCAAGTCTTAATCCTCAGCAAACAATTGAATTCCCCTTCAATGAGGAAAAGCCAAGCCCAGGCAAGGGGCATGAATTTTAGTGAAATGACTGAGACTTTTTTCATAGTGGTCCAAAGTTGGAAACTAAAGAGGTATTTTCCTATTGGGAAATGGCTAAATTAATGTGGCATATGAAGGCAATGAAGCATTATTGTGCCATAAGAAATGACAAAATGAATGTTTCTAGAAGAAACCAGGGAGACTTCTCTGATCTGATGCAAAATGAAGTGAGCAGAAATAGAACAGTTTATATAATAACATTGTTCTGAAAAACAACTTTGAAGACTTTAGAACACTGAACAACACAATGATAAACCACAAGTCCAAAAGGATGGAGATGAAACACCAATCTCTGCCAGAGAGGTGATAAATTTAACATTCAAAGATATTCATTTTCTGATGTAGCTAATGTGAGATTTCTTTTGTTGGCTTATGCATGTATGTAAGATTTTCAGGTTAAAAAAAAATTAGTGAAATTGTTCATAAAAACCCACAATAAAAAAGGGGGGGATTGGAGGGAGACCCTCTTATGTCTTCCAGGAGTTAATGAACTAAAGAGCTTGGCCACTTTAACCTTGAATTCCCTTTTTTACTAAATTTTTGGTCTACCCTACTTCTGAAATGCTTTCCTGAGTTCAAATGTGGCCTCAGACAATTACTAGCAGTGTAAAATTAGGAAAGTCATTTCATCTCTCCCTCAGTTTCCTTAACTATAAAATGGAGATAATAGCGCCTACTTTCCGTGATTTCTGTGAGAATCAAATGTGATAATATCTGTGACGTGCTTATTATCATGTGCTCAGCAAATGGTAAGTACAATAGATATACTAATTATTCTTTTGAAAAAGAAAATTCACAAACATTCAAACATTGTCAACATTTTTAATATTAAAACTTCTTATTGCAAATGTACCAAAGCAATTTCACTGCTATACATTTAGATAAACCAGATATCCATGGTTTTGTACACATTGATATAAAAACTATACATTTTTACATATAATACAACTTCCAGTGTAAAGACAAAATTCAAGGGCAGAAGACCGCATTTAAAATAAATAGCATTATGACCTGAGCCCATAGACCTTTGTGCAATCTAGGCAGTTCCCTTATTATAGGGAAGCTTGCTAAAAGAGGGAATTCACAAATAAAGAGCTGTATGTTGTCTAGTGAACAGTGAAAGTGCCCTTTGCACAGTTTTTACATGAGTACAAAATTTAAAATGTCCTGAGTCAAAAGAAATAACTATGGAATAATAAATCATTCTAAAAACGGGCAAGGCAATGATTTTCTGCCCATCTGGCCTAGCAAGACCAAAGGAAAGATTTTGCATTAATTGAAATATGTTTTATTGCTTTTCCCATCCATGCATCTCTCCCTGAGGAAACCACCCTACCCTCTCTCACCTAATAAGAAGTTAGACTTTGTTGAGGGACAGATAGGGAAGTTGTCCTAGGAAGGCTAACCAAGGTCAGTGGAAGCCTTATGCTCTTGATGAACAAATGGCAGTCAATCTATCCCAATATCCTAATCCTTTTTCTGCATGATGAGACATTGTCTGGTTCTTCATTACTAGCAAGATTCTCAGAAACGTGACATTCTATAGCCTCTCACAATGATTTTTTTAAAAGCTTTTTTACACCGAGAGAGAAGCTGGAGTGATTTTGTTTATTAATTTATTGAGAGCTATAATCTTTTCCTCCAAGACGAAATTCTTTTTCTCGGCACCTTTCTGTTTCTGTTCAGTAATCTGGAGAGCTTTCATCAGGTGAGCATTTTCTACATACAGGTCTTTTAGCAGCAAATCAGATTTTGCATTCTTTGCAAACTAGGGAAAAAAGCAACATATATTACTTGATTTGTTGTTCCATTCTATGACCTCCATTAGCAATATTTAGCACATGTTTGATCAATGAATGTCATACTAAATAACACTATTTTCACCTTAAATATATTGTAATTGTGATCCATAACTATAAAAAACACTGACTTATGAGTGTTTTTCCCTCATTCGTAGTCAAAATGATGGCTCTCAAACTACACAATGTGTAAAAACTAGAAAACAATTGTGGTTTTTCACGTTTTTTAAAAAATAAGGACAAGCATCCAGCGAGGCATGCCTGCATCAAAGAAGGTGCTGTGCTCTATAAGTAAAACATGAAAATAACAGTTGTATCGGCTCAAAAGAAACATGAGCTGCACAAATTTAAAGACATCTCCTCCCCAAAGGTTCAAACAGACCATTTGTACCCAACTTACAGTAGAGCCTTCTGAACTCGTGCTGGCCTGATCAGCCAGTCAGTCACTCTGTGCATTGACCTGGACTCTTTGAGTATAGAGGAGAACGATAACAATATGGTTTTGTCATAGACCAGACAGATCGTGATTGGGATCTGCAATGTTTCCCATGCTGATGAAATCACAGACTCTCTGAATATTTATATATTTCTTTTGTCATCAACTAATAAGTGTTTAGCCACAGAGCCATAACTTTCCTAGAAGTAGAATGCACTTAAGATACCATCTTTTGTCATTTTTAAATGAGTACACCATGGCCACAAGAGATGAAATATCTTGTTCACATCTTGGATCCAGGTCTCCAGATTTCCAGTCCATTACTCTTTTCTCAGAGCCCATATTGAATGTCTAGGATACATATGCTGGGTAAGGAAAGAGACTGTTTGAACTAAAAAATGAGTCCTTAGCCACCAAGAGACGCTCTCTAGCATAGTCTCAGGCTCAGCCACTCCCAATGACCACTGTTCTCCCTGCACTGTAAGCTATAGCAGTTTCTTCTCTAAGGTAGTGAAGTTCATATCTCATTTGAAAAAATATTCAGAAAAAAAGGATTATGGAAATGCTTAAAGCTAGGATCACTTACTTGCTCTTTCAACTGTTCTACTTTTTCTTGCAACAGTATTTCCATGTTTTTCAAATTCATTTCTACCTCTTCCACCCTCTCTTCCATATTTTTAAGCCTTTCTTCATGATGTTCCTGTCAGAAAAGTTTGCAAATCACCGTTTTAAATTCAGAGTAGAATGTCATTGTTTGCATACTTCAAATTACCAAGTAAATCTTGAGTATGAGTTATACGTCCATATTAAAATACAGGTTAGAAACTATATGCAGTAATGCTTTAGAAAGATATTGCTGTGCCATAAAAAATGATGAACAGGATGGGTTTAGAAAAACCTGAAAAGACTTATATGAACTAATAAAAAGTGAAGTGAGCAGAAGCAGGAGACAAGTGTATACAGTAACAGAAATATTATATGATGATAGACTGTGAAGGACTAAACCATTATCAGCAAAGCAAGTCTCTCCACAGCCAAAGCAGGAATCATTGGAGACTGAGCACAGATCAAAGCATATTATCTTCCACTTTATTTCCTTCATGATATTTTTATTGTGCGTGTGATATGTGTCTAATATCATGACATGAGCAATATGGAAATATGTACTTCATGAAAGTACAGATATAACCTATATCAGAATATTTGCTGCCTTGATTTGGGAGGTGGAAATCCAAATCCTAAAATGTAAGAAAACAATTGTCAAAAATGGTTTCTACATGTAACTGAATAAATTAATTAAAAAAAAAAGATTAAAAATGATGTTGCATGCCAACATACCTTTTGAAACCTAAAAAAATGGGCCAATATACCATGGATAGAGAGCTAGCACAAAGGTTCAAGTCCCACTTCTGACACATACTGGCTGTATGACCTAGGGCAATTCATTAAATCTAGGTACCTACCTACCTACCTAGTTACCTACCTATCTTGCTTCATTCCTTCCTTCCTTTCCTTTCTTCCTCTCTCCTTCCTTCCTTCCCTCACTCCATTTTTTCTTTCAAATTTTCAAGTATCTTCCTCCTTCTTTTACCTCCCTACAATTAGAGAAGGCATCATTGGACAAAAAGATATACATACATGTGTATGTATACAGATAGATATAGGCAACTTTCTAAGTTGGTAAGATGAAGAAAGAGTAGAAAGATGCATCGTCGGAGGGCTTCTTCTCATCCAGGAATTCCCTATACAATAATTCCAGTCTGCCCCAATTCCATTGATTAGCAATAATTACTTGCAGCCTAACATTTGTTTCATTCTTCTTTCTCTTTGTAATTTATATTATAAAGCACTGGTCTTGGAGTCAGGAAGATTCACCTTAACTCTGTATGCATCAGTATCCTCATCTGTAAGATGAGCAGGAGAAGGAAATGACAAACCTCTCCAGTTTCTTTCCCAACTCAAAACTGGGGTCACAAAGTGTCATTCATGACTGAAACAAGTGAACAACAAAATTTAGAACCTGCTCATATTTCAAGACCCATCTCAAACCTCTCTTTCATGAAGCCTTTTAAAACTTCTGATAGATTCCAACTATCTCTATCTCTTCTAAACTAAAGATAGTACTTACCATGGGTACCATTCATTCAGCAAGCATGTAATGCCCCAAAACATTTCTTGTATTTTTCTTAATTGCTATTTATCACTTACTGTTACATAGCATTTGCCTATATCCAAAAGGAAGGAAGTAGGGAAGGGATAGTTTTGTTTCACTGTCTGCCACATATCCAAAATAAAGTTTTCAATTCTGCTCATATTTCAGAAAGGACTTTGAGAAGCTGAAGTGTAGCTAGAGAAGACAGACATCATGGCGAGGGCGCTCAAGGAAGTGCCATAAAAGAATTTACTCAAAGAATGGGGATTTTTTTTTTAATCAAAGAAAAGACAACTCAGTGAAAGTTATCTCCCTCAAAACCGTTGGAAGGTGAGTCCAGAACGACTGCTATTTTTAAATATTTGACAAAAGTATCATGTAGAAATGACTTCTACTTGGCCCCAGAGGACAGATTTAGATCAAATGCTCCATCTTCCTTGAAGTCTCCTCTTCCTTTGAACTCTTTGTACATTTTCACATATGATGTGGCATTATGATTATAGAGGCAGCGTGAAAGAGGGGGTAGAGTATGGCTTCTTCAAAGTCAAAAATGTTTACGATATACAATCTTTAAGGAATTCCAGCACTGGAACATCCCATTACTGATAACGTGATGATGATTACTGTGATGAGATCACAGATCCTAAAGTATCTGTGTACATTATTATATGTCCTAAATTGTAAACTGTTTATAAGCAGAGGCCACATCTTATTCATTTTTCACACAGAAACTACCATGGTGTCCCACATACATAAGTTGCTTAACAGTATGTGTTTGCAGAATGGATAAATGAATCTTAAATGTTTGAACTTCTCTCCAATTGTCCATTTTTTGTCCCACAAATAAATTCACGAAATTAAACAGAAGCAAAATTCATTTCTTTAAGATGCCAGAATAGCATGCCAGCCAACTCATATTTTCTAAGTGTTCTCTTATCTACTTTATGCCAAAAGCTATTTTTGACAATAGCTATTTATGGTTTTCATAACTTCCTAACTGTCCAAATTTCTGTCCATCATTTTAAGTTATAAAAGACAGATTTTAAAAAGGAGCTCAATATCTCACACATTTTAGAGTTATCTATAATTTAATTTCCTGCCTCATTTATTAGCAAACATTTTCGCCTTTAACTTTTGCCTAAGACGTTTTAAGGAGGAAATAAATTTATTTCTCTTTGCTCAGAAAAACTATTTTATCTTGGTCTTTTCTTTGCAAGCTTCCATTACTCACCGTAACAGATAGATTCATTTGGTTTTGTTGTGTACTTTTCTATCTCCAATATACATATTTGTTTCCTGCAAGCCATGTTCAGTATAAGTAGATATAACATGTGGTTGGTTTATGATGGATTCATTTGCTTCATTTTCTCTATTGTAGCTCATGCTCAGACATAGGTAAGGACATACCTGTTTCTTAAAGTGCTATTGAGATTACATGGCCTTCCTTATCTATCTTTTCAAATATAAACTAATTTTTGTACTTGGAAATGCTATTTTACAACTGACCCAAATCTAATATATTGCAGAGTTAGTCCATTTCCTGTCACATCTAAACCATAAATGCAAAAATGTAAATATTTCCTTTCCCTTTATTATTCCATTCATGACCACAAGGAAAATTTACAATGAGAGAAGAAAGGAGGGAGATTAATTTCTATGTCACTGACACCTCACCTAGTTCCACCCAAATCTACCCTATCTGGAATCCTCCACCTCAATAGAAAAAGACTTAACATTTAGGTTTAGGATATTTGAACAATTACTAAAACCTTCAGCAAATGGAAGGAAAAAAGACTCAACTCTGAGTTTTTCTAAGGATCTTTAGCAAATATGAAATCTTAAACGTAATTATTTGTAGCTATATTCTCTCCACTAAGACAGCCCCTCTAAAAATCACCCCAGAAAACCCAGCACTTTTAGGGAAGCATTCAGAACTCAATCCAATTATGGGCTGGACTTCTAAATAGTATTAAAAATTCATCTCTCAAATTAAGCCAGAATTAAAAGAATTTCTTTTAATTTTATCATTTCTATTGGTCTCCTCTCTCTGTATTGCTCTCTTTCTCCATATACATTTTCAAGTTAATTTTAATTAGTTCTACTTTAATTATGGTACCATCAATACCTTTATTAAACTTGTGGTTTTTCCTTACTAGAGGTCATTTTTGTTAGTTGACTATTTCATTGAAGTAATTGTCTTTTCTCCCATCTTCTTTCCTCATCTCAGATTTCCAACTCTTGCTTTATTTTTTGTTTTGTTTTGTTTTTTAAACCCTTAACTTCTGTGTATTGGCTCATAGGTGGAAGAGTGGTAAGGGTGGGCAATGTGGGTCAAGTGACTTGCCCAGGGTCACACAGCTGGGAAGTGTCTGAGGCCGGATTCAAACCTGGGACCTCCCATCTCTAGGCCTGACTCTCAATCCACTGAGCTATCCAGCTGTCCCCCTTGCTTTATTTTTTTTTTATAATTTTTTTTTAAACCCTTAACTTCTGTGTATTGATTTATAGGTGGAAGATTGGTAAGGGTAGGCAATGGGGGTCAAGTGACTTGCCCAGGGTCACACAGCTGGGAAGTGTCTGAGGCCAGATTTGAACCTAGGACATCCTGTCTCTAGGCCTGGCTCTCAATCCACTGAGCTACCCAGCTGCCCCTTTCTTATATCAGTTAGCTTCTTTGATTCCTTTTCCCATTTCTGGAGATCCCTAGGATATTGATTTCTTTATTAAAGGCAGTAACTAGCTTTCTCTTTTTATAGAAGTTTTCTAGCATCATAGCCCTATAGGATTCATTCTGATCTGGGAAAGAATTTAACAATCACAACAGTGGTTCTGATCACAAGAATCAAGTGGTAAAAGATAAATTGGTGAAAAGGCTTTGTGAGACAAAGGTCCCTAAAAGTTTTGTTTGTTTTTAAAATGAGAAGACATTAGGTATATGCTGTGTTTTTCATAAAGACTCATGGAAATTCATGTGCAAGTTAATTAAAATAAATCTTATTTCTACACTAGTTGGCCTAGTAGAGAGTTCTAATTTAGAAGCATCTTGGTTTTGAAAAAAAAATCATGCATTTTAATGGATATGCTACATAGATATAATGTTACCTTCTAAGCTATTCTTTGAATGACCTTTAGAGGGAAAAGCCTACTGTGATTAATTTTTAGTAATGAGGCCTTAAGGGAATAAACAAAACATAAGCAAGCATAGCTACAGTAACTTCCATTTCATTTGGTTTAGATATCGCTGTCCCTCCAAAATTTTTATTTTAATGGCAAATGTAGTTGGGGTTTTGCTTATCTGGATAATTGAACAATAAGCCAAAATATACCTTCCACTATCAGCAACCTGACTTTCAGATGGACATCTTGAAACTTGTTTCAGAAATAAGCTACAGAATCCTGAGTACATAATGCCTCACATCAGCATTCCCTACTTACCTTCTGGCTCGCCAGTTGTCTACTCGCCTGCTCTGCATGGAATTTAAAATCCGCTCGGAGATGCTGAACCATCTGCTGTTCTTCTGCCAGGGCGTTCTGTAACTCAGTCACATAATCCCGAGGCACCAAATGGCACATCTGCTCCTTCACTTGAAGCATCTCTTCTGTGTGTTGGGACTGGGCCAGTTTCAACCTTGCCTTGGCTTCTAGTAACTATATCCCAATAGAAAAGGCAAAAACAGTTTAGTCATTATGGGAAACAGATGCAAAGAGGTCTTTGGTAGGCTGGGAAAGTAAAGAATGAGAGATAGCAATAATGACACCAAAGAAAAAGAACATCAAACCACAAAAGTTAGAAGAGATGGTAGGAATTCTTTGAGGTCTTAGAGTAATAATAATTCACATTTATTGAGTGCTTTAAAATTTACAAATGTTCCACCATCCAAATAAAAGTATTTAAAAAGCATTAATCAACCAGAACTCTTGGTCCTATATACAGAATGAAAAACGAATCACTGTAGGATCCTAAAGCATTTCTGAATCATCTATGAAGGCTTATGGTAAAGTCAATAGTTTTTGTTTTAAATGTATCTCATTGTATTTTAGTCCTTTGAAAATCGGGGCAGCTATGTGATGAATGAATAGAGAGCACTGGATCTGGATTTAGGAAGATCTGAGTTCAAATATAGGCTTGATAGCTATGTGACCTTAGGCAAGTCATTGTTACTTAATCTCTATTTGCTTCAGTTTCTTCATCTCTAAAATGAGTAGTAATATTGATATATAAAATCTATGAATATATATTATATGCATTCATACATGAATATGTATGAAGGCATACAAAAGATATAAATATATTTATTTAAATATAAATGATAATAGCACCTACTTCCCAGTGTTGTGGGAAGGATAAAATGAGATAATAATTGCAAAGTGCTTAGCAAAATGCCTAACACAAAGCAGGCACTATATAAATGACAATTATTATTATTATAGACAAAACAATATGTACATTATATGTTAATATAGGTTATAGTATTATATTATAGACATTAGCTTGATTAATCAGAACCCTGGACTAGTTTCTATTTCCCAAATGATACGGAATTCATTATATTTTCACTCAAAACTTTACCATGAAAAGAAATAAAGCTTTCTGACATTATTACACAAACTGAGAACTGAGAAGAAATGAAAAGATGAGCTCTCCTGTGGAAACTCCAGAAAGGCACTCATTCAACTGCTCTCATTCAGTTTTTTCCCTGAAGTTCTCAGGATTAACTAGCATTGATTAAGTCCCTCCAGCACCATGCTAAGTGCTAGCCACATCTCTACTACTAAGAATTTTCTCTGCACAGTGCAGAGACTGTTAGATTCTTCTCCGAACAAAGTCAACTCTTGGCTTCCATCATTGGGAACTTTTTAGTGATAAATGTGAATATGACACCAAAATGTTATCAAGCCTCCTTCAAAAGAGATAACAGCTAGTTTGAAAGTCTCAAGGCCTCAACTGCCTTTTGGCCCCATATCCCCTTCAAATCTTTTGTTCATACCTGAATGCCCTTTATGTGGGGATACTTGGGACTCGGTTTACAATGGTGACAATCATGACTCTAGAAGATAAATGATGAAGCATGCCTCCCACCTCTTGGGAGAGAGGGGAGGCAATAGATGCAGAATGAGACATATAATTCCATTATAGTAACTATAAAAATACATGTGTTTTGAGTGACTGCACTTTTGTTATGAGAGGGCTCTCATTTATTTGTTTATTTGTTGCTGAGGGAGGGAGGAAATGGAGGCAAATGATAGTGAAAAAATGAAAGAAAAAAAACACAAAACAAAAAGTGTCAATAAAGGTTTAAAAAAAGAAAATCAGGGCAATGCTGGTACTACCACACTAAGTTTAACATATAAAAAACAAGCTGTATATAGTAGATTTGCAGTTGCATGTAACAGCCCCCTTTTCTAGTCTTTTTTGTATATGGAAATACTTGTTTGCTGATGACTTTCTAGTTTATAATTTTAAAGAATTATAAACAATGGTCATTACCTGATGGTTTTTGGCTTTGTTTTCCCTCTAGAAACATGATTATAAAGCACCCCAGTGGAGGTTTCCAAAAAGTCAGCCAGCCACATTTGGACTACAGCGGACTTTTGGAAAATACCCCTATAGTGTCCTCTCATTTAAAAGCAGCAACAGAGGACAGTCACTATTCTAAAATAAACTTTCTTCAACTATCCTCCTAATCTTTTCTTCTTATTTTTCTGCTTGAGAAAAGTGGTCTGCTAAGCCAATTCTCAAGGATCCTCCTTGAATACTAACTAGGCAATGGAGCAAGTTAATTCTCAGTATAGCTTCACTATCTCATGCATCCAGGGAAATGCAATACTCTTCCTGTCAGGGACCTAATGGTGGCATCACCATTTGTTTACTTCCTCAGTACACAACATGTCAGGCTTTTGCTGTTCTATCATTTTCAGTCATGTCCCGACACTTCATGATCCCATTTGGGATTTTCTTGAGAAAGATACTAGAATAATTTGCCATTTCCTTCTCTAGCTCATTTGACAAAGAAGGAAACTGAGGCAAATAGGGTTAAGTGACTTAACCAAGGTCACAGTTATTCGATATCCAAGGTCAGTTTTGAATTCAGTCTTCCTCACTACAACTCTATCCACTATGTCACAAAGCTACTCAGGTATCAAGCTATTTCTCCCTTAGAGGATTCAAGTTTAGAAACAAAATTCGTTTAGGGCAGTCATTTCACTTGTGTTTGTATATCACCAACACTCAGCATAGATATAGTAATTAATAAGCAATTAATATATTCCTTATTGATTAGTTTATCAACAGTTAGTTTTGCTCATCTATTACATGCCAAATACCAGAACCTCAAACCAAAAACTACCTAAGACAATTTGTTAAGCACTAGACACATCTTTCTGAGGAGGGAACTGTGTTAAGTACCATCAAGTCCCAACAGTTCTGTATTGTCTTTCTGTAGTTTCATCTCTGTTAGTGTTTCTAATTTGTTCTTCATTTCTGCCCTAATCCCTTGTATATTCTTTCATTCTGGGCTTATGCAACTATAAAATGACAATAACAAAAATAATTACCATCCCATAAAACAATCATATTCTTTGTTATTTCTCCTCAAAATAGGTGAGCCTGCATTACCCAAAAGAGGTACTATTTTGGTATTTTCCTGTCCATTTATTTATCTGTTTTACAACCTCATGTAATTTTTCTTATCTGTGGTTTAGAATCATCATTAAATTTTACCAATATTCTTCAAATCACAAAGAATCACAAAAATATCAGGTTATGTTGTTGAAAGACTTGGGCCAGAATTAATGGAGAATTTCTTGACTGTGAAATTTAATGGAATGGATCACAGACACATTGTGAAAATCTTTCATTGAAAAACTAAAACTACTCTAGTCAGTCTGAGATGGTTAGCTATTTCCTCCTTGATGGGTAGGTCATGAGTCCCCTTAAACTGGATGTATTTAAAGATCAGAGTTTGAAAACGTCTTACTAGAGTTGGTATAGACCAGGGGTCGGGCAACCTTTTTGGCTGCAAGAGCCATAAACGCCACATTTTTTAAAATTTCGTGGGAGCCATACAGTGCTCACAGTGCACACTTCTGTAATAGTGCTGAAAAAAAAATTGACTTTATGGCTCCTGCAGAAAGAGCCATATCTGGCCCTCAAAAGAGCCAGATATGGCTCGAGAGCCATATGTTGCCAACCCCTGGTATAGAAGATTCTCTAAAAGATAGATGTCAGGATAGATGGGGTTTGAAGAATGGGATTCTACAATTCTATGAATATTTTTCTACTCTAGAACTTTCAAAAGTACTCTGCACAAGAGAATACATTACAGATTTCAGAAATTCAAAGATGGAAGGAGCTTTAGAAGCCATCTAGTCCAAAGCATTTGCAACATCTTTAACACCTGATCATCCAGCTTTAGTTGACTCTCAGTAATGGAGAACTCATTATTTCTCTAGCTAACCAATTCCTTTTTTGTACAATTACCTTTTTGTACAACTGTAATTTTTAATGTTGTCTGTGATACTTCCTAGATGTGTGTCCTTGGGCAAGTCACTTACCCTGTTTGCATCTGTTTCCTCATCTATAAAGTGAGCCAGAGAAGGAAATGACAAGTCACTCCAATACCCTTGCCAACAAAACCTCAAATGGGATCACATAGTTGGACATGGTTGAAAAACTGAACAACAGCAATTATTATAAAATAATTTGCAGCTCTGAATCATATCAACTTTTCTATCACTGTTCCTCCCTTTCCTTACTTTACCTCAGCATATTATTTAGTGCTGTCTTGCATCCAGGCTTGGGTTAGTCTGCTCCTGAGTCTGAGAAGCCTATTTTGAGAGTCTCCTTAAACAGACTAACTCCATTGTGGTCTCAGCCCTGGGAACATGAGACTAAGTTCAAGGCTAGCTTGAGAGGAGGAACATCATTGAATTCATTTAAGTATAGAAGTCAAGGGAAATCTCTAAATATAACAGCCAAGTTATTTACTTAGTTCTTTTGGGTTAGTAATATTCGAATCTACAATAGTGTGAAACCTGTGGAGTCAGAGGAGCTTTTGGCTGTGTCGTGACTCTAATTTCAGAGTTGACACATGAAGAAAACAAGAAAGGCTGACTTATTTTTGTCTTTTAAAGATACAGTTAAAATAGAATCTCCTCTACATATTTAATTGTGATGGCATCCTTTTACTTCTAATTTCAACATTCGCTCTTAAAGAAATATGATACGATATACAATTCAGAGGGCCTGGAGTTCAATACCTACTTCCCCCAATTGACACTAGCGGGGACAACCCATTCTTATTTGAACAATAGTAAATGTTATAAATGAATGGTTGCAGTTCTGTGATTTAGCATGTTTTCTACAACATTTGTCTCCTGATAAGACACATTATTAAACCTTTCTGAGCCTCAATTTCCTCACCTGTAGTACAGATAAGGATAATATATAGTATAGTATAGATAAGGATAATAATACCTATAGTATTTGCCCCCCAAGGTCAAGACACTAATGAGATAACTTATATAAAATGTGCTGCAACCTTTAAAGCTCTATACATCACTTATTATTTTTAGTTACCACACTAAAGAGTCGAGTGACCCTTTACATTTTCGAGTTAGTTCACAAAAGTCCTGTAAATAAAGCTACCTTAGTGCCAGGACTTGGTTTAAAAACTCAGTTCTGCCATATATAAACCATTAGAGAACTCTGTTGGGGGTGCAGCAAGCATGTACCTGATCCTGGTTTTCCTCAAGCTTCTCTCTCAGCTGTGACTCTGAAAGTCTTAGAGATTGGCATTCCTGATTCACCTTCTTAAGTTCCATCTCCAGTTCCTGGATTTGACCATCCTGTGTTTTAGATGAAATTCACAAACACAAGTAGTATCTTAGCAATTTGAAGACTTTGTTTGAGAAATGGATAAGTAGATGACTTTTCAATACATTATTGATTTATAATATATTCTCTTTTCTAGACTTCAAGACTTTTGGCATTGAATTCATTTTTTTTTAAACCCTTTCATTCAATCAAGGGGGCATCTCTTGATTGTAGAATGTATGGACAAAATGTGGTGTAAATGATGGTGAGGGAATACTATTGTGCTATAAGGAAGGACAAACTGCTTGATTTCTATATGAACTGGAAAGACCTCCATAAACTGATTCAGAGTAAAATCAGAAGAACCAGGAGAACATTGTACACAGAAAGTAAAACATCATGGGTAGATCAAATATAATAGACTTTGCTAATAATAGCAATGCAACGATCCAGGACAATCACGAGGGACTTATGAGAAAGAACTTTTGAAAAGCAGGGGACAATCTTCTGCCTTTCTTTGTTTTCCCGTCTCTTAGCAGAGTGCCTGGCTCATAGTAGAGGCTAAATAAATGCTAATTGACTCAACAAAAAAAAAACGAGAGAGAGGAAAACCAATGGCCTTTTTGTCAATGGAGACTCTAAGAACTTGCTACTTTGGTTTCTTAATTCTGTTTCATTTTTCCAGCTTTCACTTTATAACACTGAAAAATCTTGGCTTGTTCCCAATGTGACCTGAATCTTTGAGCAATCATTATTATTTTCTTTCCTCATCTATTGCCACTAGAAGCCTGATTCCATTAGCCAACCAACAGACTCTTGAATATTTACTTAGCTTTTTTTCTTAGGTCCTGTTCCCTCTGATCATGACTACTGCCAAAACTGCCTTTCTTCTTCTATTTTCTTAGCTTGTCTGTACTAGCCCAGCTGTACTCACCTTCTCCTCTTGCTGATGTTCCTCCCTTGTAAGTCTCTGTGTTAACTGCTGCACGGTATGCTGGCTGCTCTCATTCTGAGCCTGAAGCACAGAGACCTCATCAGTCAACTGACTGATCTTGGCACTGAGCTGGGAGATTTTATTCTTATGCTTCTCTTTCTAGAGGAAAAGGTTTTTTTAAAAATAAGAGAGAAATTATACTGTAATGAGGCACCATACAAATGTAAAACATGATTGCCAATTTTTTAAAAACTTATTTACTTATAGAGAAATGTTTTTAAATGAATTAACATATAACATTTACCAGTAATGCCATAATGATATATTAGAAGAGAAGCTGGGAAAGCAGAAAGAAAACTGAAATTGGAATTAGAAGAAACCTCAGTTAGAATCCCACCTCTAACAATTTTTAGATATGTAGTTACAGGCCAATCACTTAACCTTTTCAGGCCTCAGTTTATTTGTCTATAAAATGGGGACAAAAATGCCTACATCATAAAATTTTTATAAGGAACAAATGATATAATATATGTAAAGTCCTTTGTAAACTTTAAAATATTATATAAATATCAGTTATTGTTAATATTTTTTCTGGCAAAAACCAGTTCCTAAAAAAATAATGTGTCATCATCATGATGTTTTATCCTGATATGATGGAAAAGTCAGCGCTTCTAGTCCTAGCTCTATTACTTACTAATTGACTAATCTTGGGCAAATCACATCACTATCTCTGCTTCTTTTTCTACTCCTATATAATGAAGAGGTTGAACTCAATTCTCGAAGGATGTTTGCCTTTCTAAAATTCTATGATTCTGATGTGATTGGAATCATTTGGCTAAGAAGAGGTTTATGCTCTCAGATTTTCAGCTTATTTTTAGGCATCTCTGAAAAAGATGGTGTTATTTTACCTGTTTACTATACTCTTCCACTTCGGTGAAAGCCTTTTCTTTTTCTTTCTTTATTTCTTCTATTTGCTTCCTGTTCAGAGGAAAAAAGTCATTAATAGCATTAGCAACAATTGGGCAAAAATGTCAGTAAGCTATTTATACTTTTTGAGCTAATGAATCTACTACTATAATTATACTAGTAAAATGTATAAAGAAACATTTTGAAAACTACACTACCAATTTATTTCATTGGAGTCACATTCCATTTCTGTATTACTGGTATGGATTTTGAGCTATGTAATTTGATTTTGAATTTTTTTTCTTTATCATTATGAAACTAAGAAGGATTAGCAAACATTTATGTCCCTATAAAAAGAACAGAAAAAGAAGACTCTATATGAAACCTGTGAATTTCTTTTTATGTAGAACTTGCATTTTGAAATATTTTAACAATTAAAATTATCTGGAGAGATTGATTTTGTGGTAAAAATATAAGTCTATTGATTACATCAGGTTTAGCGGTTAGGCCAGCATCATCTGTTACAGAAAACATAAAATAACTAACACAGTACTCAAAACTGTGTCTTTTTCTCAACTTCCTTTTGCTTAAAAAAAAATTGGGGGTAAGGGGATTAGTATTCTCCGTAAATATCTTCTAAAGCAATATGCCAACATGTATTTGCATATACATACACGAACACACACAAATCCTTCCTCTATTT
The DNA here is from genome assembly GCF_016433145.1 of Gracilinanus agilis. NCBI lineage: Eukaryota > Metazoa > Chordata > Mammalia > Didelphimorphia > Didelphidae > Gracilinanus > Gracilinanus agilis. Next base: position 149,184,937 of record NC_058131.1, read on the forward strand.
GTAGTTTCTTGAAACGAAAGGGCTGTCATACCACATGGGAGCAAGAAGGCTGTAGCTGTTGCCAATGATTCTGATGAAAGCACCAGAGTTGTTTGTCCTCTAAGGCTTCCTGTAGCCAATCTATGAAAATAGGACTTAATCCTATGTATTTAGGCTGATGTTTACATTACAAAACTAAATGTTTTTTCATGAAGGAAAATTAGAGATCCAAGTAAAATTTCCATGTAATTAGGCAGCTCATCTTGAGGGAATCCAGTTGCCTGGACAGCTTCCTCTGTGTGGCTTTGTCTGTATTCCCCTACACAATGTTACATCCTTGGGGAAGAGCCTAGTGCACTAGTTTATACCACAAGCCAGGTCTTAGGGCACAGCAAACATCAAAAGCTTTGGGGAAGGTTTCCGGGTTAAGATGGCGGCAGAGTAAGAAGCAGCTTTTAACCTCTCCTGACCGAAACACACAAAACTCCTCAAGGGGACATAAAAACAAGTCCAGACGAACGGAGGAACGCCACAACAGGGCACAGCGTGGAAGGTACGTGGAATCGAGACATTTCCAGCCTATAAAGGGCTCTCACTAAATCGTGGGCTGAGCAACCACCCCACCCCCACCCCCTCCACACACAAGATCTAGAGCTCTGAAGCCAGCTAAAAAGAAATAGAGCAAGTTTGGGGCACCCATCGAGTCACTGGCAGCTCCGGGGCCTGTTCCTGAGAGCAGCAAGATTTAGGACCCCATTAAGCCAAAAAACGCACGCAAAATCTGAGCGCGGGAGCAGAGAGTGGATGCTGGGCGCAGAGCCCGGGCTGAGAGCACAGGCACAGGCAGAGGCATGGGTGGAGGCAGACACAGCCAGGAACTAAACCCTGAGTGGGGAACCAGCATGGACGGGTATACGACTGTGGAAGCAGCTCCCTGAGACTTGTAAAGAAACCTCCGGCAGAGGATCAAGCAAGGGGGTCTACCAGGGGGCTTGACCGCGGACAGACCCTGAGCGCAAGGATAAACCTGAGAAGCTGCTGGGCTAATGATGGCTACCCAGTCTCAGGAAATTCAGAAGAGAAAGATTAAAAACAAGAAAAAGAAGTTTTTAACACTTGACAACTTTTACACAGAGAAAATCCAGACAACCGAGCAAACAGAGGAGGAGAACAAACAAGCATCCGGACCCTCCTCAAAAAAGGAAAACTCCTCACAAGCTATGGAAGAGTTCAAAACTGAGATTTTGAGGAAAATGGAAGAGATCTGGCAAGAAAATAACTGTTTAAAAGGTAGAATCTTGCAATTGGAAAGTGAGGCTCAGAAACCAAATGAACTGATAAGCAAATTGAACAACAGAAATGACCAGATTGAAAAGGAATACCAGATTATGGCCGAAAACCAGAAGATTATGGCCGAAAACCGAAAGATTATAGCTGAAAATCAATCCCTAAAGGCTAGAATTGAGCAAGTAGAAGCTAATGATCTCTCAAGACAACAAGAACAAATAAAACAAAGTCAAAAGACTGAAAAAATAGAAGGAAACATGAAATACCTCAATGAGAGAGTGACAGACCAAGAAAACCGGTCTAGAAAAGACAATTTGAGAATAATTGGTCTTCCAGAAAAACCAGAAATTAATAGAAACCTGGACTCCATACTAACAGAAATAATTCAGCAAAATTGCCCTGAAGTCCTACAACAAGAGGGCAATATAGACATTGAAAGGATTCATAGAACACCTGCGACATTC
>NC_058131.1:149191665-149351911 GCF_016433145.1 Gracilinanus agilis
AAAGGAATAATAAACTGGAGGAGTTCCAGGCGAACTGGAGAGACCTCCAGGAAGTGATGCAGAGCGAAAGGAGCAGAGCCAGAAGAACATTGTACACAGAGACTGATATACTGTGGTAAAATTGAATGTAATGGACCTCTGTACCAGCAGCAATACAATGACCCAGGACAATTCTGAGGGATTTATGGTAAAGACGCTACCCACATTCAGAGGAAGGACTGCAGGAGAGGAAACATATAAGAAAAACAACTGCTTCAACGCATGGGTCCGGGTGGACATGATTGGGGATGTGGACTCAAAACTACCACACCAATGCAACTACCAACAATTTGGAAATTGGTCTTGATCAAGGACACATGACAAAACTAGTGGAAATGCGCATCGGCCATGGGTGGGGGGAGTGCGGGGGGTGAAGGCTAAAGGAGGAGCATGAACCATGTAACCATGTTAAAAATGAATATTAATAAATGTTAAAAAAAAAAAAAAGGTTTGGGGAAGTGAAGATACTGTTAGTATTATCATTAGTACCCAGTCCTTAACAATACTTTCTTATCCTCGTAAACATGCTTGTGCCAGAGGGGTCCTGGCAGTCCGAAGTCACAGAACCCTTAAAAGTTGAATCATAAGGTATGTTCCACCATCTTCTCAAATATCATCTACACCAGCAACATAGAAAGGTGTAATCTATAACCCCCTAAATGCCTAAATGTTATACTCTAAATAATGTAAATAGATCCTTTACCTCTGCTGGTCACTTTCTACGGCTGCATCTTCTAGTTCTTGCTGAAACTTTTTCAGCTTATTTTTCAGTATGCGGTTATCTTCAGAAAGTGTACACAACTCAATTCTGCATAAGAAGAAAAAAAAAACAATTATGATGTTGGGAGCCTGGCTGCCATTTTCATTCTACTTTTTAGACTGATTTCCAATGGAAGGAAACATTTAAAAAAATCTTTCTGTCCACATTTTTTCCACTGACCTCTCCCACTCAGTGATGTGATATATGCTAATATTTTCTTGGTAATTTTACAGGATACACTTCCTGAACTTGAAACAATTCTTTTCAATGTGAACTGGATCAAAACTATGTTCAACCTATGAAAATTTGGGCTTTAATTAATCAAATCAATCAATACAAATGAAATTAATTAATTAATTAAGGTTAGTGATGCTGCTCTGCAGAAATATTTGTTTGAAGCTTCCATACAGTCAGCTAATCACAAATATGCCCATATGCTTTGGTTCCTTTTGCTGAGGGTTTTTCCCTTCATAAGTTAATAACACTACATCTCAATATCATTCCCTGAAGGAAAACATTTATTGTGTTAAAGATGGGCAGTTGGATCAAAGGCAGATTGGAATTATTAAGTGGGACCAGTGCCCAAGGCCATCAATGACCCGCAGGAGAGATTGAGATAGAAATCCACAGAAATCTTAAGAGCACTGGGCTCTCCCCTTCTGTACCACTATGGAACCAGCACTAGAATAGTTGCAACTATTTATGGGGATGGCTTTCAAAAGAAAAAATTGAGAGGATTATCTAAGGAGAGAAAAATGTATATGAGGATAAAGGAAATCTATCTGATGGAATATTCATTTTCTAATACATAACTGGTAGAGATCATTCACTTATCTAAGTGTCAACCATGAATGGAAAATAATGATTCATCCATAATAACTAATAATAATGAATCTTTTAAATCTCATTCTTGCTACCCACATATTTTGTCTTTAGTATATCTAAGTTATGAAGGAAAGGTAGGTGAATACCAGCCAAGACCAATCGATCAATCAACGTATTCTGACTCGCCCCCCACCCTTCACCCCTGCCAAATCCTACAATAGTTAAAAGGACAATGTGTATGGTGGGCATTTATTCAATGGATTAAACATTTGGAATCTGATATCTCCTCATTTATATAACTCCCTATCTTTACAAAACATGCAAAGGAAATTATGGGCCTCCGTGGTGAGTTGGTAAAGACAATAGGGAAAAATCAAGAAATCAGAATCCCTAAGGAGGCAATAATACTTTAACTTAAAGCCTGCCCAAGAGAAATTCAACCTGTCTAGGAAGAAGCACGCCAATTAAATGTAAACACAATAAAAGCTCTCTCATTTTATACACTTAAATGTAACCATATGGAAAATGTCACTGAATCAGAGGAATAAAAATAATCTTTTCAGCTCAAAGGGACCTAGAGGCCACACTATCCTAAAATACTCAAGCTGGACAAACTCATGATACTTTTAAATGAAAACATAACAATTTAAATTTCTGATTCTGTGTTACTGTCTTGTGATCTGACAAGATGCCTACCAGGTTAGAGGGAGGCTGGTCTACAAATAGAGAATAAGGAAATAAAAGTACATCTCTATAATGCTAAGATCAGACTCATCAAAGGTGAATATATGAAGTGTCTTCATTTTTCAACATCTCATTTCAAATAAGCATTAGAAGTCTTTTCAAAGACCTAGTGGAAATCCCACAATCACAACAACTTTGAAAACAATAGTAAAAAACACATCATCCAACTGAAGGCCCTCATTGCATTTTTAAAATGCCATCATTCAAAACCTGTAACATGGTAAATGATTCCATTTCTAATTTTCTTTCATTTTTCTTACCTCCCCCACTGTTTACAGCATCTATATGCAATAACAAATATTTTCAACAGGCGTTAACAAATATCTAAAAAGAGGCTGTTAACACCTGCAAAATGACTACATATTAGAAAATCATGGAAATGTTAAATGCTTATTCCTTTATTTGACCTAAGTAGAGAAAAGATAAACTAGAAGACACGTTCCACCTCACATAGTAACACTCCAAATTTGTTCAACTTTTCGGCTCAAGTCTGCAAGTGATTGTGGCAGGTAAGCAATGAAAAGGTGAATGTGGTGGAGCCATTAGTAAACATTAGTTGTGTGTGTGGTGTTTTTGTTTTTGTTTTTTAATTTTAACCCCCCCAAAATGTTTAGAAATCAAACCTGTCATTTTCTCTCGAATTTGTTTCTTTCTCAAGGGCACGGACTACCTCTTCCAGTTGAATCAGTTTAATCTTCATCTCATCCTTTTCTCTTTCTAGCTGGGTCTCTGTCTCCCACTTCTTTTCTCTGACCACCTCCTCTTTTTGCTTCAATTGACTGAGAATCACCTCTTCCTTTTCCCGCAGTATTGCTAGCTCTTCTTCCTTGGTCCTCAATTGGTTTGCTAGCTGCTGGTGTGACTGTACATACATATCTAATAGTTTTGCTCCCTTCTTAAGAGCTTCCTCCCGGAGATGCAATTCCTGCTCCAAGCCCATTATATGTTTTTGAGTCTGGCCTTCTGTCTCCTGAACCTGTGTGATCAAATCTTGTTCCTTCAATCTCACTGATTCCAGCTCTTCAGTGAGTTTCTCAACTTGTTCTTCAAAAACTCCTCTTTGCTTCTCAATGTCCTCCTTTCCTGAAAAAGCCAAACTCATTTTTGGCTCCAGAGTTTGGATCAAGTGTGCTTTCTGTGGAAACTGAGGAAGCAAGCCATTTTCCTCTGTTTTCAATAAAAGCAATTTATCTCTGCTGATATTGGGATGGTCTAAAAAATTCTCATTCTGGATGCCTCTTTCATCAATGGAAACCAACTGATCCTTCATCTGCTGTTCCTCTTGTTTCCATCCTTCTTCAGATCCAAGTGATGGAGCACACATGCTTTCTGGAAAAAGGAATGTGGTTTCTTCTGTATTTGGCAAAGCCAAGTTGGCATCGCTGATCCTGACACCATCAAATGGCCTTTCAGATGACAGGGATGTTTGAAACTCGGGTGGTATTTTAACAGTCTTAGTAGAGCAAGCTTGTTCCTTTACTATAGCTATACATTTTGTTTCTAAATTACTTATCTTGTCTCCTTCAGATTCTTTCTTTTTTTGAATAAAAAATGCATCATCAGACTTTTCATGACTTTCACCTTTGGATTTGGGCCATGATAATAACTGTTCATCTTGTTTCCTGCCCTCTTCATAGAGGAGAGCCTGCTCTTGGTTTCTGCTCTTGAGTGGAAAAAATGTTTCTTGGCTAATCACACAATTGGCTTCATTATTTTTCTGTCTTTTCTCATCAGATAAGAGGGCCCTCATTTTCTCTGTTTCATGGGTAAGCCTTTCTATTTGCATTCTGTAAGTGAGTTCAACCTTTTCTTTTTCAATGACAAACATTTTGCATATTCTAGCATGCTCTTCATTCATCCTTTCTTCCAGCTTTAGCTCTTTCTTTTTATTCTTAGTAATTATTTCCTTTTCTTTCTCTTCCCATTGCTTTTTTTCTAAATCATATTGCTCCTTTATCTCTTTCACTTGCAGACTATATTTCTGTAACATGTCTTCCTTTTCATGCTGATGTTGCAACAATAACCTCTTATAATTTTCAGCATGCTGGGCTTCTGTCCATGACAGCTTTTGATTCAATTCGATCTCTGCCTCTGTCCTACAGATAAACAATTTTACATTGACCCACGTTCAATAAAGATATGCATATTGTTGGCTCTCTTAGCCTAAACCACAAATTTTGCTTTTTTTTAACTCAAAAGTCAGATTTTCTGTTTTAAAATGTTCAGCTCATGTGCTCTGTTTTCCATTCCCAATAAAAATGCATTAAATCAACAATTATTATTCAAGTTTTCTTTTTCACAGAAGTGCATTACCCACTATATTTAAAACAGCAATGGGGGGCAGCTGGGTAGCTCAGTGGATTGAGAGCCAGGCCTAGAGACGGGAAGTCCTAGGTTCAAATCTGGCCTCAGACACTTCCCAGCTGTGTGACCCTGGGCAGGTCACTTGACCCCCATTGCCTACCCTTACCACTCTTCTGCCTTGGAGCCAATACACAGAAGTTAAGGGTTAAAATTTAAAAAAAAAAAAAACAGCAATGGAATTAAGCTTTATAAGCATGTAAACTAGATTCTCAAAATAGTAATGGAATTGATTTATTTAAAAATATAGAATTCAAAGAAAAACAGAAAATGTGTTTTAAATGCAGAAGGCTATTGTCATAAAGTGACCTAATTCTATGTAGATATTTAAGGAAAAACAATGCCAATTTGAATTAAAAATCATTAAGGTTTAGACCACAAAAGCTCTCATGGACTAAATATTTCCCATCATTTGGGCTTTTATGAAATGTGTTAAGTTAGCAGTTACTGAGCAAGAGTACAAGACTGAGTCATGAGAGTTGCTATTAGATTCTCTTTTGAAACGTGACTCTCTTGGTTAAATGCCCTTTTTATATGTTAACATTCATCATGTACCAAACAACATATGCTTGCTTTAAATTAAATTTTATCTCCATTTAAATTAATGGCATGAGTTGTTATATAGCATGTCTATCTACCTATAAATTTTCATATGTCCTACTTGATTTTAGATATGGTATTTTTTTAATTCATAAAAAGTTTAAACTGTTGAATTTCATTCAAACGTGCCTTTTTTGAAGGATAAAAAAAGATTTGTGAGGTAGAGACACAAGAAATAATCCAAGTGTCCTTTTTTTTTTTTTTAAACCCTTAACTTCGGTGTATTGTCTCATAGGTGGAAGAGTGGTAAGGGTGGGCAATGGGGGTCAAGTGACTTGCCCAGGGTCACACAGCTGGGAAGTGGCTGAGGCCGGGTTTGAACCTAGGACCTCCTGTCTCTAGGCCTGACTCTCACTCCACTGAGCTACCCAGCTGCCCTCCAAGTGTCCTTTTGCTAAACACTGCACCAAGTTTTTTATAGAGAGAATAAGTTGGTGTAAAAGCAAAGTGATGTGTTCGATTCATCTTTACGGCCTCAGTTGAAGAGAGAGAAATCATTATCCACAATCTGCAGAATACAGGGCTGGTCCACAACAATTAAGCTTCTTACCAACAAGTATTTGCTGAGCATTAACTACATGTCCAGTACTAGTGTTAGACCAGCTCTGGTGACTCTAGGTCATTGGGCTTCCCAAGTGGTCTAGTTTCCAAATGGGATGGTGAGCTGAAACTTCAGGAAATGTCACTGTGTTCTTCTAATGTATAACTTGAATAGGTACAATTATCCCCATCTGCCCAATGAGTATGGCTATGGACTAGTTTTCCTTCCATAAAATATAAACCTAATTGGTGCAGAGAATGCAAGGGTAGATGCTAGAGTTTCTGTATTTGTTATGGGAGCACATTATTCTCCTTAATACAAGGGAGAAATTTTAAAGAGATGTGTGTCCTTTGTGAATGTATCCTTACTTCGTATATCACATTTTGCATCTTTCTCGGAGCATCATTGAACAAGAGTAAGTGAAAACCTTTCTGAAGAAAATCTTTTAGTATCTTTTTCAATGATTTCTTCATATTCAAATGCCAACTTGGGGAGTGCAACTTTCTAGGCTACGTTAATGGAAACAATTAAAAAATCTGGCAAACCTTTTCATTCCAAAGAGGAGGAGACATACTCCCCTCCTTTGAGCAAAAGAAGTTGTGGAGGGGGGGTCATCTCTAGATAGGAATGTTGCATATTCTGTCAGATGTAATCCTTTTATTAGTTGAGTTTTCCTGGAATTTTTCTTTGTTACAAGGGAGAATTCAATTAGGGATAGGGGTATATTGGGAAATGATTCTGAGTTGTTTTTTTTTTGTTTTTTTTTATAAACTCTTAATTTTGGTGTATTGTCTCATAGGTGGAAGAGTGGTAAGGGTGGGCAATGGGGGTCAAGTGACTTGCCCAGGGTCACACAGCTGGGAAGTGGCTGAGGCCAGGTTTGAACCTAGGACCTCCTGTCTCTAGGTCTGACTCTCACTCCACTGAGCTACCCAGCTGCCCCCCTGAGTTTTTAAATAGGCACAAAAAAACCTCCTACTTATTGGGGGAAATTTTAAGGAGAATTGAGTGAACATAAGCTCCATGAAGTTACAAGATTTTTCATAGCTATCTTTGTATCCCCAGCACTCAGCATAGAACCTTTCATAGTGGGTGTTTAATCAATAATAAAAATGATGATGATGATTGATAGCTACCATTTCTATAGCATTCTAAGGCTTGTAAATCATGTTACAGTATTTTATCCCCCTATCTTAGAGGTAGGGGCTTGTACTATTTATTCCCCTTTTGCAGAAGAGGTCACATAGCTAGTAAGTGTCTGAGTTTTGTTTGAACTGAGGTCTTCCTGATCTCTAGGTTTAGCACTCTAGCAACTGTACCATTTTTGTTGAACTCAGTTGAATGTTTCACCTCCACTTTTAGCACAAAGATTTGAACTCTTCATTCTGATATAAACTTACCCTTCCAAGCTACATAAGTTAACAAGTCTGGATTTTTTTAAAGCAATATTATGTTTGTCTTAAATCAACACTTGATTATATTGGCTAGAGGTCTAACACTTTCTTCCTACCAATAGCCAATCACCTCTCAAACTGGGTAGATTTTAAGAATCCTTTAATTTCAAGGAAGATTTCCTAGAAGATTGAAGTCCTTTGGCATGAATATGGAACACATTGGCTAGATATTAACTAGATACTTAACATTGTGTTAAGTAAGGCATAAGGGTTCAAAACAAGTACGGACATGTGGTTATTTCTTTAGATTCTGGTCCTTTAGTACTTGAAACACTACATTTTTTCTTTATCTTACTAACCAAAAATTACTTTTCATCAATTTTTCAGGGCTCTGTCATGATTTTCCAATCTCATATCTACAAGTATCCATTGGAGACATGGAAAATAATATTAACATGACAAAAAAGTAGTCTCTTCACTGGGTATTGGGAAATATGAAGTCTAGCATGAATTATATAAAAAGAACAGAATTAAAATTTAATAAGCAAAGACCTTTTTTTTTATTAGCTATCTTTTCTTTAAAGAAACTTATTTCCAATAGCTATGACCTATTCTTCCAGCCCCCACCCTTCTGCCCATAAATCATCATCACCTGGCCATTAGTGAATTACAGTTTTAACCTGGTTTCTTTGACTAAATAAAATTCATGTTTTTGTTCCTCTCAAGAATGTGCAGTCTTGAAAATCCAGAAAGAAAATACGCAATCAGACCTCATCAAGTGCAGCTCACTTTGATGCTTCAATTTCAGTTCTTCTTCTAGTTGGTCCTTTTCCTGGGCCAGCCGCTGTCCTAGATTGGAAATCTCCTTTGCGTAGTACTGTTCCATTTCTGATCTCTCTTTCTCTAATATCCTCTTAATCTCTTGGGTCTGGGTTGATTTTTGGATCTGATCTTTGAGGCCTTCAATCATCTCCTTCGATTTCACATTCAGCTCTTCCAAATCAGCCTTCTGATCTTCTAACTCACTAATCTCCATCTTAAAGCCTTGCTCAATGGCCTTTCTTTCCTTCTCAAAGTTCTTTTTCATGAGCTCTATTTCTCTCTCGTAGTAATTTACCTGAAATAAAAGACACCAAGGGGATATCATAGTCATTCCCTTACATTGCTTACAACACATTTCTTAAAAAGAGAGAGAGAGAGAAAGAGAGATAATCATGATCTTTTAAAAAAAAAAAAACACCTAAAATTTGTTGTTGCATAAAAACATTAGAAAGGGGATAAAACAATCAGTAACACTATTTTTTACAGGCTGCACTATACAACCCGAGTGGACTCGAAGAAGGTTTAGCAATTATGAGAATCTGAAACTATCCTGACAATCAGTATGCAAAATAAAGGCTTATTTTAAACACTATGAAGGAATTTTAGAAATGTATTTGGAGTTTACAGAAGAATTGCATGGCTTAGCCGGCATAATAATGAACATATAAACTCTAGCATTAGTTTAAAGACAGCTTCAATTTTGAGTTTTGTATTAATCCAGTCTGGCAGATGAGAATGCATGGAGCACAAGAGTAGCTAGCCTACCTCTTCTAGATCTCCATTACTTGGAAAATATGATACATCACAATCAGGTTTTAGTACTGTGTTTTTGGAGAGGAAAAAAAAGGTTTTTAAGGAGATAATATCCTTGGACTAACAAATTTTTAAAAAAAAAAATCAGAATGTAATTTAGCCTTCTCTTTTTCCCTGCCCCTCATCGTTCTCTCTGCTTGTCTGTCTGCCAATCTGTCTGTCTCTCTCTCCATATAATACACACACACACACACACACACACACATTCATTCATACATGTATACATAATAGGTATCTAGATCTAGGTATCTATACAGCTGTCTATATCTATCTCCATTCTAGACAATGTATACAGATATATACAAATATTATTTTTGTTGTTCTGTTGTTTTTCTGTCATGTCCAACTCTTTATAACCCCACTTGGGGTTTTCTCGGCAAAGATACGAAAAATGATTTGCCATTTCCTAATCCAGTTCATTTTATACATGAGGAGCAGAGGCAAACAGTGTTACTTGCCTTGCCCAGAGTCACATAGTTAGTAAGTGTCTGAAGCCATATTTGCACCCAGGACCTTTCATCTCCAGACCTGGCTCCCAATTCACCCCGCTGCCCCCAAAACAGTATCTGAGATCACTTGCCAACAGCTGGCTCTAATCTACATGGTTAAAGTCCACAAACATTTCACAGCAATATGCTGTGGACGATAGATAATAATAATAGATCTGAAAATTCACCATGTCGCAACCAAGCTTCATTCTTCTCTCTATTTCAAAAGACTTTCTTTATCATTCTCATTCATGCCTTACTAACTGGCAAGCCCTCTTCTAAATCCATGTCAGAGAGATATCCATGTGGCAAATGACAGCTGAGCAACTGAACAAGTAAAAATGATTTTCTTTTGGCTAACTGTGCATTTTCTGGACTATGACTTCCTTAGTTCTCTCTTCCTTTACCTTAGTTTCCAGTTGGATTTTGAGATCTTGATAATGTTCTTTCAGTTGCTCTATCATTATCTCTGTTTCTATACTCACTGGTATATGATCATCTCCAACAGAAGTGATGCCTGCAAAGAAAATAGCATTTCATTTTACCCACTGGCAGAAGAGATGGATCCCATTCCAAATCCCAAGATTTAACTGAGATTTCAAGTAATCATGCTTAAAAAGTTCAAAAACACTACGTAAACTAAATCCTTTTCTCTTAGAAACCTTCTCCCAAGCCCTTCTCCTTCTCAATTTATTTCCCTCCTCCCTTCTAAGACAACTGAGCCCATAACTTTCATTCTTACCATTCCGTATGCTTCTGGGCGGTGACCATTCAAATTAATAGTATTATTATTGAGAATATTAATAGATTTTTCTTCAAACCAAAAAAAGTTAAAAAATAAAGACACAACAGGAGACACAGTATAATTCATTATGAAGCTGATATTAGAGGACAAGAATGACACCTAGCATTATAGTGAGAAAAACAAACTAAAATAGAATATTCCCAAATATCCTAATAACCAGAGCTTTGAGTAACCTGGCACTTTGAGGAATCCATGTGTCAATTATGGCCCCAAAGATAAGAAGACCTAAAAGTACTTCTGAATTAGAGAAAGAAGGGACTAAGTTCACTAATGAAGTATAATTTATTGTATTCTAAATTTGGAATCTGGTCACCATGCATAGGTAGGTATACCAGCCCAAACAAAGGGGATATTCCCATAAGCCATTCTTCGGAGGGCTTTATCATCTAATATTTGGAGTAGTCTTTCAACAGTTGCTCACAGTGCATGCCATACAGAAGCATACAGCATGTATGTATCAGATACAAGATTTGCTCTTTATTCACTAGCGTGTGTGCGTGTGTATGCAAGTGCATGTGTGTGTGCGCGTGTGCATGTGTAAAGACCATTAGAAACACGGAGAGGGCTACTGAAGTTAAATAGCACCTTGCTATTCTATTGATTCTTTTTTTACTGCCAATCAAGAGTTTTCCCATATACCTGGTGATACAGTAATTAAATTTATCTGGTATGTTGAGAAAATAAATTGCTCTGGTTAACTGACTACTGCTGATTAGTAGAGGATATGTGTGCATGTATATTTATGTAGGCACACACATATATTAGAGAATGTGTATGTACATACACCCTTGCCTTTATTAATAGAGATATACAGAGAACCTGGATTGTTGTGGATAGAAAGCTAGCCTCAGCGCCAAAAAGACATGGGTTCAAGAGCTGCCTTTGATATATTGTGGTCGTGTCATTCCAGGCAAGTCATGTGCCTTCTCTCCTTCCTGTCCATTCTTGATATCTCCTGGTGCAACATCTTTTGCTCTGGGCACTTTTCTATTTCAAAGACTCCTCAAAGCCAATCAGATAACAGTCAAACACATTTGCTTGACATTAAAGGTCCTATATAGTATAGTACAGTATAGTACAGTATAGTACAGTACAGTACAATACAATACAATACAATATAATATAATATAATATAATATAATATAATATAATATAATATAATATAATATAATATAATATAATATGCTATAACATTATATATAAAATCTAATTCCATTCAAACTTTCCAGGCTTATCTTATATTGCTTTCTCTCTCTATAGTCTATATTCTAGACAAATTAGTCTGTTTTATTCTCACCACCAAAAAATACCCCATACTTTGCTGCCTTTGTGACTATGTTCCCTAGACCTATAATATCCTCTTTTCCCCTCTTCACTTCTGAACTCAGATCAAATGCTAACTCAATGACTGTTATTGTCAGGGATGATCTTTCCCCCTTGGACCTCATCTATCTTGTTGCTTCATCTCTTTCTAATATGCTTATAGTTTTACTATTTATTATAGTTATTTAGCAAGTATTTTAATTTTTTCCCATTTGACTATAAGCATCAGGAAAGAAGAAAACCAAGTCATTAAGAATTCATTAACCATTTATTGTGTGCCAAACAATGTACTAGATATTGTGTATATAAAGAAAAGGAAAAAAAAAAGATCCTGGTTTCAAGGACAGTCAAATAGGAGAGATAAAATGCAGATAATTGTACAAACAAGGTATGTACAGGATAAGTTGGAGATAAACTCAGAGGGAAGACACTAAGATTGAGAGGAATAAGTAAAGGCTTCTTAAGGAAGATGGTAATTTAAATGTACTTGAAAAATGCTAGGGAGGCCAGTATGTGGAAACAAGGAAAGTATTTAAGGCATCGGGGATAGCTAGTGAAAATACCCAGGACTGGGAGAGAGAACAGCAAGGAGAAAGATGTCATAGTATCATAGAGTATGCAGGGGGGAAGATTTCCAGGAAAACTTGAAAAGTAGGAAGAAGCTAGGTTATGAATGTTTTAAGTGACAAAAAAAGGAAAGAAAGTGGAGGCACTGATTGTAGATGGCCTTCTCAAGGAATTTGGCCACGAAAAGAAGGAAAGATACAAGATGATAGTGGGGATGGATGGAAAAAATTAGGGTTTTTTTTTTGAGAATGAGCATATTTGTAGCAAATAAGGAAGCAATCAACATATGGAGAACAGTTGAAAATTAGTGAATGAGGAGATACATGGAGGGTAATCTGCTAGAGCAGACAGGATGGCATGAGATCACTGGTAGATGAAGAAGAGTTTTCTTTGGTAAGGAAAAGGGCCATTTCATTATGTGTGAAAGGAAAGGGCTCTCATTTGACAAAGAACCTTGTCTTATTTGAATTCTATTTCCTCCAGTTCACAGAAGTGTGTTCTGTACACAATAGATGCTTAATAAGTGTTTGCTGTTGTTGAAATTGAAGGAAAAAGTATTTCAGATCCAGTGGTATCCAGGAAAAGAAAAATTAAGGGGCAGATACTTAGATGGGAAGACATCTTGTTACCCTGGAAACTAGAAGAAAGCATACTGAAATATCATTCTGTATCAGTTTAATGAGGGTGAGCAGAGGAAGAAGTCAATCCAGAAAATGTTTTTAATTTAATGTATTTTATGTTTCTGCAAATGCCACCACTAATTATAGTGCTTATTATGAAAAGTCCTATCTGTGACTCAACTAAATATTCTTACCATTTTTGCCTTTAGCAGACAGACTTCTCCTCATTTGAAGGGCCCAATTGACTCTCTGTATTGCTTCTATAAAAAGGGGAATAGAAGGAACAGAAAGAAAACAGGGAGGTTCCAGAGTTATTAAAATAATGTTGGTTTTCTCAGTGACAATATAGTACATAAAGTTCCCTACTGTAGTATACATATATATGATGTCACATCATAGAGGGACTTGTAAAAAAGTTTTAAAAGTTAAGAACTACTAGCTTTGCAATTTCATATGTACAAAATGAAGTAGATAATAATAGGTCTAAAAAAATGGGGATTTTAGAGGGCTATAATCTCAGTCAGTGGAAGCCAAAAAAATTAATGGGTTTTTAAAAATAGGCTAAATTGAGAGATATAGTTTTTAGGAACAAAGAGGTGATAAGTCCTGCTATACTTTGCCCTGGTTAAACTATATGAGAATATTTTGATCAGTCCTAGGCACACAATTCAAGAAGGACATGGATAAAATGATCTAGAGAAGAGTAATCAAGATGATAAACAACCTCAAGCCCAAGCCATGTGAAAAATGCCTGAAAGAACTGGGAATGTTAAGCTTGGAAAAACCTGGTACTTGAAGTGGAAGAATGATCACTCTCTTCAAGCATTTGAAGGGCTGACTTCTGGAGGAGAGATAAAGACATGCTATTTGGCCAAACTGGGGAGAAGTTGTTTTGAGGCAGATTTAGGCTAGATATAAGGAACAATTTCCTAACAATTGGAAATATTTTCCAAGTGAAATGGCTGTTTTGGAAGTTAGTAGTTTACTCTTCATTGAAGGTCTTCAAGCAGAGGTTGGAAGACCACTTTTTCAGCTACGTTGTAGTATGAATTCTTCTTGGAGTTTTATTTTAACTACATGGCTGCTGACTTCCTTACAACTGAAAATCTACGATCAATTTTTTTCCCTGTGGTTCCATAGTATATATTCTACGTATTTCAGGGTCCTTGATTTGACAAAACAGGGATTACAATGTTTACTATTCACCCCATCTTCATCTTAGAAGGCAAGTTCAACTGAGTGCAGTGGATTGGCTCATGTTCTTCTGCTTCCCTATCCAGTGCCTAGCCTAATACCAAGCACAAAGTCAGCATTCAGTAAATAGTTGATTGATCGACTTTTCAAAAAAATGAAAGATTAAGATGAAATATGGAACTACCACTCATGTTTCCCCTTTAAATGTTTCATTAGCTCTTTGGGGCATTATGTTGGCATTCATTGAAATATTTGACTTAAAGGAAATTTGGGGAATCTAGAAGCTTCAAGCAGAGAAGCCTATAGACTATAAATAAGTCACTCCTGCCAGCATGGATATCAGTTCTTCAGCTGACAGGACTTGTTTAAGTGAGTTAGTTACTCGTACTTGCACTGTACTGAAAGAGTCTACATAGGGCAATCAGGTAGCTCAGTGGATGGAAGAGCCAGACCTAGAGATGGGAGTTCAAATCTTTAAGTGGTGTGGCTCTGGGCAAGTCACTTAACCTCAATTGCCTAGCTTTTACCTCTCTTCTGTCTTGGAACCAATACTTAGTATTGATTCAAAGACAAAAAGTAAGGAGTTAAAAAAAAAAGGAGTTTATGTAAAGCACTTATTATTGGCATGAGTCCTCTACTGATGATGCAGGGATATGGGCTCTACTGGCTGCCCTTTCTGCTCCATCAGCAAGGATCATGTAACTGTTAATGCAGTTTATTGCCTCTGGATAAAAGTAGGGAAGGAATGAAAATCAATTAAAAACCTTAAGAAATTGAGAAAACAAAAAAACTCAGGCATTAATACTCTTTCCATCCCATTGTCTCTAAAAGGGGAGTTATTAGAGGGTTCCACAAACCTTGAATGTGAGTTTCACTGCTCAGAAGCATTTGGGACCACCAGAATCATGACATTTTCCAAATGTAAGGATTGGCCTTTCCTGATTGCACCAACTGTTTACTTTGTATTTACTTGTTTGCACTGACTGTGTAGATATTCAGTACTGATTTATCTGCGTGTGCTATTTACCTCAGATAGGAGGTAAACTCCTTGGGGGAAAGCGCAGTTGGTGCCTCAACTGTAGCATAGTGCTTGGCACACAGGGAATGGGTACATTGATTAACAAGAGTAATAATGCTTTGGGAGGACAGCTGAAGAAGGTAGCATAACTCAGTTGCCCCTACTCCCCTCCGCATCACTACAACAAAAGCTCCTATTTAGTAAAGAATGACATCCAACTAATACTATTCCAGTTAAGGTATTTACCCCAAGGAGGACAATCCAGAATTTTCCTAGTAACCTGAAAGGGCATCTACCATTGCTTCATTTTTCTATGTGGAAAGAAGCAACTGTGCACTTGTCTAGAGGATGAAAGGCATTATGTTTAAGTAATACTGGGCTCAGAGTTAGAGAGCCAGGTTCTCCTAATTATTTACTGTGTGAGGGAAGTCACCTCTATAACTCTCAGAATCCTAATCTTTAAAATGCAAATACTTTCATCCCCTCCTCCACAAAATTATCCTAAGGCTCAGATGGGGTCATGTGACAACCAGGTAGGAGCACTAGATAGCATGCCAGATCTCATATCAAGTCAGGAAAACCTGAAATCAAATCCAGTCTCAGACACAAACTGTGTGCCCATGGGTAAGTCATGTAACTGCCTTAGTTCTTCATTTGCAAAATGATCTGGAGAAGGAAATAGCAAGGCAGTCCAGTATCTTTCCCAAGAAAATATCAAGTGGGATCACAAAATGTTAGATGTGATTGAAAAATGACTGAACACAACAAAAATAAATGTAAAATGGTTTACAACCTTAAAGCATATAATGGATGGAAATTACCACATGGAAATGACCTTAGATATGAAGTAAAATGGCCTCATTTTATAGATGAGGCCACTGATGCTCAGGCAAGAAAGGTGACTTTCTCAACTTCACTTAATATATGGAGGAGCTAAGATATGAATCTAAGACTTTTGACACTAGGTCCAACTCTTTATCTAGTCTACCATGCTTCTTGGATGTTGAGAATTCTGTGAGATCATTTTTGCTTTTATAAACCCCCTATATTCTATCTTAGAATTAATATTGTGTCAATTAAGGTAAGGGCTAGATAATTGGAGATAAGTGACTTGCCCAGGATCACACAATTGGGAAGTGTCTGAGGCCAAATATGAACCCAGGATCTCTTGCGTCCAGGTCTGATGCTTGATCCACTGTGCCACCTAGCTGCCACCAAACCATGAGACCTTGCCCAGTGTCTTTTGGAGACATTTTGTGACTTTTTTATAATAGGTATAAAGGAATGTATTCTAGGTCCCTGAGCACAGAAATATCTACTGTTTCTGAAAAGGTAGAACATTGGAGTCCAAGGATACAGGGTTTGAATCTCACAGGTTATTTACAATGTCCCAAATCCCTCAATTTCTCTCATTTGGAAAAAGAGGATAATACTACAGACCATACAACACCATTGTGAGGTTCCAGTGAGATAACGTATGTAAAATGCTTTGCCAAACTTAAGAGGGCTACATAAATGCTGGTTCTTTTCAGGAGTCTGAATCTGCAACACTAACCTTCCCACAATTCTGGCTGTGGCATTAGTCTACTGGGCATGCATTTATTCAGATGACTTCCTCTGGCCTCAGCTCAAGGGCAGAGCTACTTTTCAACACCTGTTTACATCAATCAATGGCAGCACACCAATGATAAGCCATCTTCCTAAGAGAAGGCAGCACCAAAGCCAAAGAGCTTGGCATTTTTTTCCTTCAGGTTACTCCTAGGAATATTTTAGTCCTTTTTCCCACTCTGAAAATTTTATCTGAAAATGAAGTTCGAGAACAGCTTTTGGGGACATAAGTCATTGTGGGAATTTGTTTCACTTGACAATATGTGTTTTTTAATGGAGCTTTTGTTTTTCTAGTTTTCTTAATTGGGAGATCAGGGGAGATAGGATCTTTAAAAAATGTTTTAACTGAAAAAAATACATTCTCTTCAGTGTGGATCTCTCTCTTAGCCACTAAGAATCAGTCAATAAGTATTTGTTAAGTACTTTCTATGTGCCAGGCATTGTGCTAAGAGATGAGTATATGAAGAAAAGCAAAAGACAGTTTCTGCTCTCAGGGAATTCTGTCTAGTGAAAACAACTAGAGAATAACAAGCTAGGTGGCCTGAAAGGCAGATGGTTTGGGTTCAAACCTCACTTCTGCTATTGATTGCCTCTATAAGCTTAAGCAATGGATTCTCTCTCTCTCCCTCTCTTTCTTCTCTCTTTCTTTCCCTCCATCCATACTCCCCTCAAAACCCTACCTCCTTTCTTAGAATCAATACTGTATATGAGCTCCAAGGCAGAAGAGTGATATGGGTTAGGCAGTGGGGTTTAAGTGACTTGCTCAGGGCCACATAACAAGAAAGAGTCCAAGGCCAGATCTGAACCCAGGACCTCCCATTCGTAGGTCTAGTTCTCAATCCACTGAGTGACTTCGCAGCCCCTGCCTCATTCTCTTAATCCAAAACATGATCTTTAAATCTCAGGATCTTTTCTAGCCACTAAAAGATATTTCATTTTCCTTTGTGATGGTATTCAGCTATTTCAGACACTTTGTGACCCCATTTTGGGTTTTCTTGGCAAAGATACTGAAATAGTTTGCCATTTCCTTCTCCAGCCCAGTTTACTGAGGCCAACAGGGTTAAGTGAATTGCTCAGGAAGTGTCTAAGGTGGGATTTGAACTCAGGAAGATGAGCCTTCTGGACTTCAGGCCAGGCATTCTATCCACTGCACCATCTAGTTGCCCCTTGGTTTCCTTTCAAAACTGTTTCGTAGATACTCTTAAGCATTATGTTGCCAAGGCCTTTTCCTTAGCACAAAAGTAGAGCATAAGAACCAAACATGATTTTACATCAATTTAAGTTCAGCAGCATCTCCCCTGGGGCACCAAGTGAGAATCAAGGAAAAAAAATCTGGCTCAATCAGCACAGGAGAAAGAGTGCTCTCCAAGGGTTTTCACTTCCAAACTTCTTTTCCATAATTATAAGCATTCTACCTTCTTGGTCATCAGCCTGGAAAAGGTATCCGTCTGGCACATTGTCCTTCTCTTGGCTCCACGAGCGATGGCATTTGCTTTCATGCAGCTGGGACCGCAGACCTTCCAATTCTGTTTGCAGTTCATCATTTCTGTCACTTAGGTCCTGTAAGGGGCACAGCCAGACAATCTCAATCCAACCTGCGGCAGCCACATCACACACTTGGGCTCTTGGGAAAATATGCCACATAAAAAAGGGGCCACAAGAAACCAGGAAAAGGAAATTTGCAGTCAAGGAAGCACTGTGCCTGTCACTCATATTCCCTATGTTTTTATATCCCTCTGATGCTCCACAGATAATACCATATAGCAGGGGTCGGCAACTTTTTTGGCCGTGAGAGCCACATTTTTTAAAATGTAATTTCGTGAGAGCCGTACAGTGCTCACAGTGAGCGCTCCTGTAACAGGGCCTGAAAAAAAATTGACTTTATGGCTTCTGCAGAAAGAGCCATATCTGGCCCTCAAAAGAGCCAGATATGGCTCAAGAGCCATACGTTGCTGACCCCTGCCCTATAGCATTAGCAGATAAGTTTCTAACTAGATTCTAGGTTCCAAAAGGACTAGGGATATCTTAGATCAAGGACCCCAATTTCTATTTCCTTAGGATCTTTTTCATGGCACCTATAATAGTGCTGTCTAGGCAATAGGTATGGACTCATACTTAACTGATTAATTTACCTAGTTAACAAGAAATAAGGAAATGAAGTTAAAGATTTAACATCTTCTGAAATAGCAGGTGCTTAATCAGAATGGAAATCTTCAACATGCTTAATTTTTTTTTCTCAAGTTTTTATTTGGTGGTATAGATTTTAGTAGTTTTAAACAAAATGGGAGACCAGTTTATCCCCCATTATCTGACATTATACAAAACAAAACTGATTATGATAAAAGACACACACAAACATTTAAAAGAATTAAAAAATAATGACAATCAATCTCAGGGACAGTAACCTTTTCGAGTACAAAGTCTTTAAAAGATGCACCTAGGCTATAATAGAGGCAGGGAGAAAAAAGACACTGGAGTAATCAATTATAGCAAAAATATGCCATCTCTGTTGAGCTAACTAACAGAATCAGTTTCAGAAACAAGCACAGAGATAATTAAGGAGAAAAGCGAGAACATTGGGTCCCAGACAAAATGCAAGAAATTGAAGTTTGTAGATAATCTATGAGGACTGAATTAGAAATTTAGCTTTTAAAAAAATTATGCTTTCTGTTCAAGGGACACAATGGATCTCCTATTTTAGACTGAATAAGAACTACAAACATGTAGCTAAATCCAGGACAAATGCAAGAGGAAGGAAAAGCTTTCCAGATTTTTTTTTTAAACCCTTGTACTTCGGTGTATTGTCTCATAGGTGGAAGAGTGGTAAGGGTGGGCAATGGGGGCCAAGTGACTTGCCCAGGGTCACACAGCTGGGAAGTGGCTGAGGCCAGGTTTGAACCTAGGACCTCCTGTCTCTAGGCCTGACTCTCACTCCACTCAGCTACCCAGCTGCCCCCAGCTTTCCAGATTTGACTTAAAATTGTCCTCATTTCTAATGGCCCACTCAAAGAGGATATAAGGAAATAAGGATTCTGGGATGAATCTTCCTCTTCCCCAACTCTCACCTGCACTTGTATTTGGAAAGCTTGGAAGCTGAGAGAAGCTTATATTTTAAATATTAATTTTTTTAAAAGACAGTTTAGGATACAGTAAAATTAAATTCATTTTTATGCCAGTGAAAACTTTTTTTAAAAAAATATCTCAGTCTTCTGAATAGAAAATAGATGAGAAAGAGGTTAGAGATAATAGACTTAGAACATGAAGGAGCTTTGAAAGTCATCTAAGCCAATCCTTTCATTTTACAGATAAGAAAGCTGAGGTCCAGAGAGGTCACTTTCCCAAGGCTACAGAGTAGCAACTGGCAATGTAGGATTCAAACCCAAATATTATGCAGTCAGTCAACAAGCACACTGTAAACATTTAATTAATGCTTATTTGCTTACTGATTATGCAACTTTCACCCTGATGTTTACTTCCTTCTAGACACTTTGATTTCTTCTTTTTCATGATTTCATGATTCTGCTCCCTCTTGATTCTCCTTTTGTCTGCCTCCTCATCAGTAGCCTTTCCTGGTTCTTTGCCCATGGTGCTCTCAGAGAGGTTCCCCAGGCCTTCTTCTCTTTTTCTTCTCTATTCTCTAACTTGTTCATTAGCTCCCATGCTTTCAGCTATCATCTCTATGCAGATGATTCTCAGATCTTTATACTCAGCTCTAGAAGTAGATATCTCAAACTCAATCTGTGCAAAACAGAACTCTTAGTAGTCTTCCCCTTAAAACTCATCCTCTTCTTAACTTCCCTTACGGCATCCCCAGACTCATCCAGTCATCCAGATCTACAAGCTTAGCATCATCCTCAATTCCTTCTTAGTCACCCCATGTATCTAACCAGTTCCCCAATCTTGTTTGTACCTCTACATCTTTCCTATATACCCTCTTCTCTCACAGGCACCCATTATGATCTTTTGCCTAGACTACTACAATAGCTTTCTATCTCATAGCAAGGTAGATAGTTGCTGGACCCGGAGTCAGGGAGACCCAAGTTCAAAAGCAGCCTCAAGCTGTGTGACTCTGGGCAAGTCATTCAATCCTGTTTGCTTCATTTTCCTCATCTGTAAAATGAGTCAGAGAAGGAAATGGCAAACCAATCCAGAATCTCCGTCAAGAAAATCCCAAATAGGGTCACAAAGAGTCAAAAATAACCAAACAATGAACAAGAAAAAACTCCTTGAGAGGAAGAAGGATCTTGCTTGTGTTGGGAAATTCCTAGGGATCTAAAGATTCTCCCTGAGAGCAATCCTTCCCACCTAGGTGCCTTTGACTTAAGGTCAATACATCAAAAGGTAAAGCTAGAAAATCAAAAAGTTTAATTAGCGTCAGCTGATGGGTAGTTGACAGCTGGTGAACAACTCCACAGAAAAAAGGGAGAAAACATACATATAAGGTTTGACACAACTTTATGGCAAAAGGTACCCATCAGGTGAAGCTGCTCAGCCATTTCCCTTGCTCTGATTAAGTTAAAGTGGGATTCAGTGATTTGGAGAGGAGAAGGAGGGAGATGTTTTAACTTTGGAGTAACCTTGGGGTTATGCAAGATCTGGTATACTCCTGTAGGGGCATTTCCCAACAGTTTATCTCATAAAACCAATTTGGTGGGGTAAGAAATCACTAGTTTATCGCCTTGGAATGTCTAGATGAGATCCAAAATCCAAAAAATTGAGATGGAATCTGCATAAGAGTTTGTCTTATCTAGACAACCCTGCAGGCTAAATTTCTTTGACCTCTAAGGTTATTGTTTCTGGGGAGATGTTTCCCCAAGCTCACTACACATAGCTTTTGTACATTTCCTCCACACTCACATATATACATATCCCCATCCCTTAGCACAATGCCAGTACACAGTAAGTGCTTAATAAAGGTTTTCTTATTTATTCATTCTGGGAGTCTTGTGGGGACTTTTTTCTCTCTGTATCAGGAGAGTTTAATCAGTGGACACCAAAAAATGTCCCTGAGAGCCACAAGTGAACCACTGGCTAGATGGTCCAGGGTTTAAAGAATCCTTACCTCTCTTCTGGCTTTTATTTTATAGCTGCAACTGTAAAGCAAACCTGTTAAGAAAGAGATAAAGGGTCCAAACAACAGGAAAATAAATCAGTTTCTAGGGGGAAATTCTGAAATACTTCAAGGCTGGCAGCTAAACAGGAATGAAATAACTGTCTAGCCTGGGCTATAAGTTTAGTGGAGACACAGGAGGATTTCTTTCCAATAGAAGAGTCTAAATCTACACAGATTAAATAAGCAAAAGTGAAACCTCAGGTCTGAGGTTCTGAGGTTCTATGATAGGGAATTCCCACCCAAGAATAATCCATTTAACCATCCAAAGCTATCTTCTACCCAGACTTTTTGTAGAAATTCAGTGAGGACAGAGGAAAGGAAAAATCCTAAATCAAAACTCAATAATAAAGTTTTTGACAAGTAAAAATCACTAATAAGGAAAAAGTAATAAGATAAGAATTTAAACTTCTGAGAGGATAAAACAAGCATGAGCAACTGACTGCTCATGTCTCTGTTCTCTCTTCCACTCTGGTTATAATCCTCCTACCTCAAGGATTAGTTTGAACTATTACAGTAACTGGAAACTGAACAACTCTTTTTTTTACATGGGAATCTGTAAGCTTTAAAAACATATTTTGACAGATGTATTTCAAAATAATTTGTTTACTTTGTAATCTCTATATTTTCCATATTTAAACACATTATTAGGAGACGGTGTCCATAGGTTTCATTAGACTTTCAAAGAGTCCATCACAAACACACACATACACAAGAAAAAACATTAGAAGAGAAGAGGAGATGGAAAAGATGGTAGCTTCCAAATAAGAAGTAAAAGGGGAAAAAAATGGGAAAACATTATTTCTAAAGATTTAGTGACAAATTTTCAATAAATCAAAACAAAATAGGAATATAAGTGGTAAATCAAATTTAGATGAAGCACATGAAGAGAAGGAACATTCCATCTATGAATTAATCACCAAAATGAAATGGAAAAAAAAAATCGAGGCTAGTCAATGTCAGGATAGTAACTTTACAGATGTCCAATTAAGGAACTATTTTTAAGTCAAAGGTGAAATCAGCTCCAACTTTTAATAAAAATTTCCAGGGTAGTTTATTTACTGTTATCCCTGTTTCCCCACTTCTAAACACACACACACACACACACACACACACACACACACACACACACACAGCAAGTTTAAAAAAATTGGGCTACTAGCTCACTCATTTAATATAATTTTCAAAAGACAAATACATAAACTATATAGAAAAATCCTTATACACACATCCCCAGGATGTATGGGATTATTTTGTTGTTTAGAACAAGCCACCATGCAGAGATGAAAGGGAAGAACACCAAAGTACTTTTCTCATGCACACACTTCAGAATGACAGCAGGCTCACCTTTACCCTCTAGTATTTCCAAAAGGAACCAGCGACAGCACCAAGGTTTTTTTGGTTTGTTTTTAGATCAGAAGAGGAAAAATAAAAAGCAGATAATACTGTATTAATAGTTTTAAAAGATGCAAACCAAACTAAAACAATATTGGATACTGCAGTAGCCACTGAGTTTATAACTTACTTATTCTTCTAAAGACTAAGTGTTCTTTCTCCTAGCACAAAGCAAAGATCATGTCAAATTATTTCATGGCATTCACTGGTACATTGAACAATGATAACACCAACAGAAATAACCACGGGATGAGGTTATAGCTAATCTACATCAGAAGCCAGATGTGGATAGACAGATATGAGTGTGAAAGGGAATCAGAGGCAAGCCATTCTCGTTGCTGAGGAAAAAAAACATACACAAAGGAAAGAACAGAAAAGAAAGTACAGAAGATGACTGTCCTTAAGAGATATTTAGGTAACTTAGTAACTAACCAAGTATCTGGAGTTAGTTGTATTTAAAGATGATTAATTTTAACCATAGCTGTACCATACTTAATCAGGCACTAGATCTGTTTCCAGCAAGATAGGGGTAAATTACATTTCAATAAATTTGCTATTTTGATAATTAAAGGAACAGCAGGGCAAATTTTTTGGTAAATAGGGAGAATCTATAATATGAATAATCACCTTACTTCATTTATTTAAAACATATGGATTTTTGTATTTGAAGTTTTCATAAAAAGAGGGATATTTCTGTCTTATTTGCATAATACAACTAGGTTGGAAGAGGAAGGAAAGAAGGGAAAGAGCAGTGATTAACAGTGTCTGTCACATAGTAGGGACTTAATAAATGTTTATTGACTTAATGACATTAGCGATTTAGCTGTAAGGTTATATTAAATTGAACTAAAACGAATATAATATGTCATAATTCTGGCAATATCAGTGTTACTAGCTAGAAAGTAATAGGTCTTTTTTGGGGTTATTATTCTGTACTGTCACAGTGCTAAAATCACTTAGGAAGAGAGAAAGAAAAATGCCAATATGGTAGCAGCCTGCTCACACTGCTGATAATAAAGCTATGAATTGGTCCGACCATTCAGGAAAGAGATTTGGAATTATGTTACAAAAAAAAAGTTGCTAAAATGTCCGTGCCATTTAACCTAAGGATCTCGCTGCTAGGCATATAATTAAAAAGGGTCAAAGACAGAAAGTTCCATATATCCCACAAAAGGCAAAAAAGGATCTTTGGTAGTAGAAAAGAATTGGAAACAAAAGGCTCATTAACTAGAGAATGGGCAATCAAATGGTGATACATACTGGAATATTATTGCAAAAAACACTGAGAAAATTAAAAATTATAAAGAAATGTCTTTGAACTGATGGAAAGTAAATTAAGCAGGGGCAAGAAAATAATATATACAATGTAAAAAAGAAAGAACTATTGGATGGCCCCAAGGCAAGAAAAGGTACCTCTGTCTCTGCATTCCAGAAGTAGAGGACTATGGATATGGAATATTGTATAAGCTGTTAAGATATGGTGGGTGTGTTGACTATTTTTGCTCAATAAAATAATTTTAATCTTTGTTACAAGGGAAGGCTCACCGGTAAGATGGAGGGAAGGATCATATTTAGAAAGGAATGTGATATAAAAATCAATTGAATCCCTTTTTAAAATTAAAAAAAAAAATAGAAAGGGAAAATAACAGCAGTGGAACAACTCAATGTCAGAGTCATAGCATTTTAAACTTAAAAGGGTCTGCAGAGGCCATCTTGTCTAAAGCCATCAATTTACAGTGGAGAAAACAAGTGCAGGGGAACAGAAGGTTAATTGGTAAAATCTTGGGACCAGATCTCAGATGCCCCAACTCCTAATTGAACACATTTTATACTCCATCATTTTGTCTCTCAGGAAAAGAAGTGATCATATAAGCCAACCTCTTGCTTTGTGCCAGAGGATTTTGTCATCATTATTTTTGGAGTCAAATGAAACACAGAGTAATATAGAAGATAGAATTTTGGACTTAGAATTAATATGGCCTGATATGAATGGCTACCAATAGCCATTTCACATTAAAAATATAACAATACATTGCTCCAAAATGCAAACCCTAATGCAGTATTGACTATTCCAAAATAGACCTAATGCCAGTTACATCTAATAAATCCAATGGCATACAGCTGTTGACAGTCTAACTTCTGCTTTGTGAGATCTCTTTTTTCCATAAGTATTTCTGTAAATTTTTAACCTTATTATGTACTCTGAAATAGCTACCAATTCTCTTCTACCTTTTTTGAAGAAGTGTTAATTTTTCTACAGTTGTCTTGAAGTGGCGAATTTTTTATTTCATTAAACTTTAGACTGATTTTTGTTTGAATAGCTTCTGATCCTGACATCCATTTTACCAAGCCAAAAGTATACAATGAAACTGAAACTGCATAGGTATTAATTGCTTTAGATGAGTTCTTCCCATTAAGCTTTGAACTTACTATGTTAGGCCATCTTTTAAAATGCACAATCTCAGCTTTCTCCTTAATAACTTTTAAAAATATGTTTTATATATTTTTCCAATTACATATAAAAACAAATTTTAACATTCTTTTTCTGAGTTCCAGATTCTCTTCCTTCCTCCTTCTTTCCCTCCACACCCACCTCCTTGAGAAGGCAAGCAATTTGATATAGATTATTACCTGTGTAGTCATTACAAAATATATTTCCATCTCAGCCATATTGTGAAAGAAAACACAGAAAAAAAGAAAAAGAAAGTAAAAAATCAAATTGAATCATGCTTTTTTAAGCTTTGTTTTTTGTATTTTTCTCCTTGATAAGTTTTTAATATTAGTTAACATTTATATAACATGTAACAGTTTGCAAATTTGCTTTTCAACTATTATTTCATATTCTTACTTCAACTACCTTAGGAGGTATGTGTTATTATTAATCTAATTTTATAGATGAGGAAACTGAGGCAAGTAGAGTTTAAATAACTTACCAGGTACTTAGCACACACTTAACAAAACTCCTAAGTGTTTGAGGCTGGATTTTAACCCAAGTCTTCCTGATTCTAGGTACAACACTAGATTCCTGTGCTACCTACCTGCAAAATCTGTAGTTCCCTCATTTAGCATAACCATTCTGACATTTGTTATATTACATACAGACTCTCTTTTTTCATCCAACTTGTGCCTTTCATCATATTGAGTTTTGAGCCTTAAAATAACAAGAAAATTTCTATATCCTCTTTCTCTGGAGGTTCTCACTTCTTTAATTTCTTTGCTCATCAAACCTTTTTTGATAGATTGTTTACTTTTTGATGCAATTGTTTATTCTGTTCCTTTCATTACTTTTACTCTCTATATCAACTTAGCCTCCTGACTTTTGCTTTTAGTTGTGGTGGCAATGAATGATATTGAGAATTTCACATATACTTTTCTTTTTCTGCAATTTGTTCCTTAGGTTTCTTTTTCATTGTTTTAAATTGTTGTGTGTGATGTTTAAATTTGCTTCTGTGTACCAGCTAGATAGTGATTTACCCTTCTAAGCTGGTGGTATTTATTGTTCACCCTAAGGACAATTCTCAGATAGCTCTATCTTTTAAGTTCCTTAACACTGCAATGACCATATGTTTGTTAATAGTTATACTACTGACATTTTTTTTATCTGTCAGATATTGCAGGAAAATCCATTTGTTCAATCTAGAATAGATACAAGCTTTTAAAAATTTGCTTTATTGTGACATGGCTGGAGTATTTATTTAATTCATTCCTTGAAACTCAAAAAAGGCTTTTCAAAGTTCCATTCTAAGTCTGCCCGTGTTCTTTTCAAAATCACTTGAGGCATGAGCATTATTTTTGCCATATGTTTCATTACATGGTAGTACTTCTGGGGTTTGCATTAAGAATTATTGTGTTAAGGATGAATTTTTAAAACCTTCCTAGTGCTTAGGCTTTTCCCTCTTCAGATTAAAGTAACTTCCTAATTTCTAGTCTTATTTCATCTTATCTGGGTTTAGGAATCACATTATTTCTTACATTTGCTAGGCATGGATCTGGGCAACTTAGAGTTAAGATATCAGTGGCAAAAAGCAATATGAAATTTTGCCTTAGTACCTGTTTCTACATTTGCAATGATTTAGCACTGGTGCATAAGAATAAGTAGACTTATCTTCATTCCTTTGGCTGATGTTTCAAGGATGTTTCTAGGCGTTTATAGTTACAAAGAGCAGCTTTAGGGGGGGACACAGTCCCTAACTGTATAATTTGGGTTTTCATTTCCATTCTTTGTCATTCACCCCATTCCACTCATGACCTGGACAATAGTTTGGACTTGGAGGAAGGGGCTATTTTTCAGTTATCATTACTATAAGTATTTTACCTATCATCAAGAGATATTTGTTGTTGCTGTTCAGTCATTTTCAGTCTTCTCTGACTATGACCTCATTTGGAGTTTTCTTGGCAGAGATACTGGCGTGGTAACTCATTTTACAGATGTAAGTTAAAAAAAAAAAAAAATTATATATATATATATATATAAAAATCGGACATGACTTATCCAGGGTCACACAGTTAGGAAGTGTCTGAGGTCAGCTTTGAGCTTGGGAAGATCCAGACCCGACAAGCTATCCACTCTGCAACCTATATTCCCAAGAGATATTACTGAGCTCAAATGTCACCTTCTGCAGGAGGCCTTATACCCTCAATTCCCTCTTCCTCCCTCTGGTTAGACCCTTCTCTAAGATTACCTTTCATCTACTCTGTATGTGACCTGTACGTACCTACTTATTTACATCTTGGCTCTCCTATTAGAATGTAGGCTCCCTAAGGACAGAGACTTTTTCTGACTTTTTTTGTATCCTCAGTCCCTTCACACTGTGAATGGCACATTAGTAAATATTTAATAAATGCTTGTTGATAGATTAATTGAGCCAAACCTTATTCAGCCAAACTAGTTTTACTGAGAGTCATCTTGGGATGTACAAAAAATAACACCATTGCTCTAAAATATAAACCCTAATGCAATTTACTACACCTCCAAAATGGACTTGATTACAGAACTTGAAAACATGAGTGGAATATAAATTGTCAGAGTCTGCAAAAGGCTGGAGAAGACTTTGCTTCTTCTGTCATTCAGACTTCAGATGCAGGATTTAAGACTGGTGTTTTGCATGTTTCCAAGTACCAAATTATCAGTCAATCAATTATAATAACAATAATAATGCTCACCTATATACATATTTTTACTATGTGATGCCTCGGGCATATTGAAAGTCTTCTTCAATATCTCCCTTCCCCCAATCTCTTTACAATCACAAAAGAAAACCCAGAAGGACCTCAGTAGTTAGTTCCTGGACGTCACCCCCTTCTCCTTACCCTATTTAATAAAGCCAGTAGAAGGAACTTAACAAATGCTGATTGTTAATGAAAAAGGTACTGGTTTCTTTGGTCTAGTGTGAGTGGCTACATTAATGAGAATACTGTACATTCCTTCCTTTGTAACAATTTGAGCATCTTCTGGTTGTAATAAGCACCTTTTGCTCTCACAAACTCCATGAGAGCCAGCTCTAGCATGCATACATACTGGTAGGGATACACATCCATATATACTCACACAAACAGGTATATATGTTCACATTCACATACAAAATGAATACAAGGTGGTTTGGAGAGTTAAGGCATCACAAAAGGAAAGGAGGAAAGAAGGCTTCACGTGGAAGGTTCATGAGCTGAGCCTTGAAGGAAACAAGAAAGTATTATGATCTAGACGAAAGCATGGAGAAAGGTGATGAAGTCTCATGTGTGAAGAACAGCAAGTGGTCTAATGTGACTGAACCATAGACC
Organism: Gracilinanus agilis; assembly: GCF_016433145.1. Taxonomy (NCBI): domain Eukaryota; kingdom Metazoa; phylum Chordata; class Mammalia; order Didelphimorphia; family Didelphidae; genus Gracilinanus; species Gracilinanus agilis. Next base: position 149,220,471 of record NC_058131.1, read on the forward strand.
CTGAGCAGAGGACTAATGTATAAGAAGACCACAAAGGCAGAAAAGGGTAGAAAAATAAGGAGATTTAAATGTAAAAGACATTAAAAAATATAAAAGAGAAGGAAAAGGAGGTAGAGCAAGATTTTAGTAAAAGTCAAGCTCCGGGATGAACGTATATTAGTACTTTGGTGTGAGAATAAAGTTACATAATTGCCTTTTCCCACACTGGTACACATTCCACCTAAACTGGAGGACTGGCTGTACAGTTGTTAAGGCGCTGCGGTGAGCATCCTTTAATTATCACTCTTGAGAATATTCGTTAAGCACTTTGCAAGCCTTAAAGCACCACATCAATATTATTAGTACTTTCAGTCTGATGAGAAGAACACACCAAAGAGATAGAAAGACAAAGGCTTTTGGTTCCAGTTTAATTCAGGACAAATTTAAGGGCTCTTAGCTCTGGTGCCCATTGGTTGGGCATAGAAAGACTTCAGGAAGAAGTATATTCCTCACTGATAATAGAATTATCAAAAATTATAGAGGAGTGTCCAGCACCTTTTCTATTAATCACTGAAGGTCAGTTAATTATGTTAGTCCATATACATTGTGACTGGAGGCTGGTAGGGTGCTCTCTTAGGTGAGACTCCCGAAACTACAGCAGCATCATAAAAAAAGGACTTGAGAAACATGGAAGAGAAAAAACAAATGTAGGAGGATTAAAAGATACAGAAAGCCTTTTGCCCAACAGACAAAGATATTATCTACCTGCTCCAAAGAAAAAAATTAAAAAAGAAATTACATATCTCCTCGTTTCCGCTAAGTTAAATGTAGAAGGCATGTGACTTCTCAGCAGCAAGAGAGATCGATTCTCAGCATTTTTTTGCTAAGGAGTTTCCCAGAGGTACATACCCTGCACTTGAGTTCATATTCTCTGATAACGTCTGCAAACCGGTCTTCCTGACTGAAGAGCTCAAGGCTGTGTGGCTCCAACTGCAAATCCAATGGGTAAAATTCTTGTTATTCTCAACCTTCTGGTTGATGAAAATGACAAGAAGAGAACAAAATTCCTTTCCCTTTCCAACTGTAGCTCAAATAAAGGAGGAAAAAATATCCAGTATCTCAGCCTACCCCACTTCCATGGTTCTTTATTGATAGATCATTTGTCTTTTAACCCAAACTCAAATAGAAATGGAGGCCACTAAGCCATATGTTAAAGATCCACTAGGAAACTAGAAATTAACAGTATCTGTTTTATTATATTATTATTTATTTTGATAAGTATTTCCCAAATACATTTTAATCTGGTTCCAGCCATGTGTTTGATAATATTACTCTAACCCACTGAGCCTCAACACCTTTATCCCAGAAGTGATGGGGGCGGGGAGAAAAGGGAATGATATATACATCTGACAATTCCTTCTCACATTCAAGTTTCATTTTTGCTGTTTCCCCAAATCTGCTATTGTGGGACATAATGACTAATAAATGTTTGCTTCATGTTTATCAACATGGCTTGTCTTTTCAAATTTTAGCAATCAGGTTTGTACTTGCCTTATTTGCCAAAAAAATAATAGTGTGAGAAATTTAAATGTAGAGACTATATATTGTTTTTGCTTACCTAAATCAGTATCTTTCATACTATAATTATTTAATTACTATTCTGTGAATAGAATTGAAATGAATTCTACAAAACAGCCTGGTAGATGATAGAATAAAGGTCATTTCATCTTAAAGAAAGGTCCTGAGAAATAAAAAGAACCTTTGACAAGACTGTTCAATTAGTCCTTCCTTCATTATGAAAATCTAGGTAGGAAAGAGAACTGAATTCATTCCTATGTCATTGCTCTTTTTCAATGTGTCAATATTTTAAATCAAGAGCCTAAATTACAATTTATAACATCTCTCACTCCAACCCAAACTCAGAAAATCCCTTTCTGACCAAAGCAACGGATAATTCAAGTAGACAGGTTACCTTGTCTTTCAACACAAATTCAAGATCATTCTGTAGCTTTGACACCAGCTTTTCGGATGCTGTCAACTTTTCCACAACCTCAATGATTTCTTTCTGTAATCGGCTATTTTCCTGCAAGACCAAGTTTGAGGAGTTAATGAAAAGAACACTATGTTAAGGGATGTTTCTTTCTTGTCCATCTTTGATGAATGTCTTAAGAGTATTCAGTAGTATTAAGAGTAGAGAAACCAATAAGAAAATGAGAGTGAAGGCACAGGATTGGACAAACATTGGTAATAAACAATCCCTGATTAAGAGATGAGACCATGTACTTTAATAAATAATAATTAAGGCTTACAGGACACCTCAAAGTTTGCAAAGTTCCATAATATACTTTTTCAATCTAACTTTAACCATTCTAACTCTTAATCTGAGTACTATAGGTATTCATTTTATGGATGAGGAGACTGAAGTTTAGGAATTGATGTGATAAGTTTTAAATCTCTCTTTTTAAAAAACATTTATTAATATTTATTTTTTAGAAAAGTAAACATGGTTACATAATTCATGCTCTTACTTTCCCCTTCATCCCCTGAGCTCCCCCCTCCATGGCTGATGCGTATTTCCCCTGGTTTTAACATGTGTCATTGATCAAGACCTATTTCCAAATTGTTGATAAGTTGCATTGGTGTGGTAGTTTTGAGTCTACATCCCCAATCATGTCTACCTCAACCCATGTGTTCAAGCAGTTGTTTTTCTTCTGTTTCCACTCCTGTATTTCTTCCTCTGAATGTGGGTAGTGTTCTTTTCCATAGATCTCTCAGAATTAAATCTCTCTTAATAGTCATTGAGTCAAAATTTTCCATTTTACAGATAAGGAAATTGAAGCATGGAAAAGTAAAATGATTTACTGAATATGACGTGAGATTTGAACCCAGGTCTCCTTGGACCCAAATTTAGGGCTTTGACTAAGTTTGTCAATATGAACTGATTGCTTCTCAATATGAAATGTAAGTGGAATTCACTGTCACACTCAAAAAGGTATTTTTATTCACTATAATAATGACATATTCGGTAAGAAATGGTTTGTAAGGTATTACCTTGCTGTATCCTAAGAATGAGAGTTTTGCTTTGAAAACTACTAAAAGCCACGCACAACTGACAAATAAGCAAAATCCTTTCTGTTCTTATTCATTAATCACCAGAGATCTATCATGTCTAATTATTCTAAGTTCTATTCAAGTCTTTGCCTTCTTTCTGGTTTAGATTTTTGTTAGATTTGTCTAAGTTTGAAGTCTATAAATTTTTCCTTTATAAAAATGTCTAGAATGCTTTCCTGCTTTTCCCAAAACTAATAAAATCACAGGTCTCCTTAGGAACTCAATTATTTACACCCTAATAAGAATGTGGGCAATTTAAAGGCGAGACTGTCTTTGACTTTCTTCATATTCCCAATGCAGAACAGTATTCCTACCACATAATCAATACCCAATAGGTACGTGTTAACTAATTTTCTGGTAAGCAACAAGTAATTTCAATAATTTAAATTATATTTGCATATTTTATTTGGAAATCAGACACGTGGCCTTTTCTCTATTATTTGGTTAAGTACAAGCCAGTAGTAAAGGCATCTAACTAACACCACAGAAGTAGGGGAAAAGGGTGCAGGGAAGGGAGGAGGATGGGGTGCAACATTCTGAAAACAACTAGCCATAGTTATTCAAGGCAGTTAGGTAATACAGTAGATGGTCACATAAACTCAGTTTCCTCAAATGTAAAATGCCATTGACAACAACACTGACTTCAAAGGGTTGTTGTGAAGATCAAATGGAATATTCTTTGTAACAAAAGATCTTCACACAGTACCTTGCATACAATAAGTGCTAATAAGAATGCTTATTTCATCTTTTTTTCATCTCTTGAATAGAGCACAATATTGGAATGTAGATAGACTCTAATTAGACTTTTTGACTGGATCACTATTTTTTTTCTTTTCTTTTTAAAACCCTTTTAAAATAGTATTTTTATTTTTGGTTTATCATTCAGACCTACATCTTCTAATGGGTACAGCTGACCCAATACGGAGGCCTTCCATACCTTCAAAGCCAATGTCAACTTCTCCCGGAGGCACACCTCTTCTCCCTGTAGATATTCAATGTCTGCTTCAAGCTTGGTTCTCTGTCTGTTCACCTGCTGCCAGAGCATCTCTCGCTCCATCTCAATCTCAGAATGAATCAGTGACAGTTTTCCTCTGTAGTCCTCCTCCAGGTGTCTGTAACACACAAATATCAATTCCTAGATGAAGCCTTCAAGGTCCACATGGGGTTCTCTGTGCCTCTCCTATGAAGCCTTCTTTGACCCCGACAACCCACACGGATGTGAATTCCTGCTACATTTAGAATCAGGAGCAGATAGAATTTAATTGTTCTTTGGCTCTTGGCACTATCCCTATCTTCCCATGTAAGTTCCTTAAAGGTAAGGAACATGTCTTATGTTCCTTTAAGATACTCCTCAATGTCCAAGAGTTTGGGGCATCAGTAAATTCAGTAAATATTTGCTAATACAATAGATGGCATAATGCCTATAGAGCACTGGACTGGGAAAAAGGAATGCCTGAGTGTGAATCCTCACTCATTTACTAGCTGTGTGATCCTGAGTAAGGCTTTTTTCTCAGCCTCAGTTTCCTCATCTGTAAAATAACAACACCTCCCAAGTTAATGTGAAGATCAAATAACATGAGTAAAGGGCACTGGGAGGCAGCTAGCTGACTCGATGGTTAAAAAAGTCATGCCTAGAGAAAGGAAGTCCTGGATTCAAGTCTTGTCTCCAATATTTCTTACCTATTTGACCCTGGGCAAGTCACTTAACCTCCATTGCCTAACCCTTACTGTTCTTCTACTTGGAAATGATACATAGCATTGATTCTAAGATGGAAGGTAAGAATTTTTTAAAAAATAAATAAGTAAAGGGCATGAAAACTTTGAAGCATTATATAAATACTAGTTATTATTACTATGATTATTAAATTCAGTACTTATTGAAAAGCTACTTTGTGCAACTGAACATACAAGGACGAATCAGACAGTCCCTGCAATATAATGTAGCAGGGGATGGAGGAATTAGAGGATATACACAAATATGCAGAATACAGAGTACAAAATAGAATATACTAAGTCCACAGGATAGATACAGATAAAATGTTCAAAAAAGCAGAAAAGCATATTTAAGTTAGGAAGGGAGTTGATACTCTATGAAATCTTCCTGACCATTTTCAATGGAAATTTTTCCATGAGCATTTCAAAGATGACTACACAATTTTGTTCTACCCTACTTCCCCCTGCCTCATCTCATTCTTCTGTATCTCTAGTATTCTGTGTTGTTATTCAGCCATTTTCAGCCATTTCTGACTCTTTGTGACCCCATCTGGGGATCTCTTAGCAAAGATAATGGAATGGTTTGTCATATTCTTCTCCAGCTCATTTTACAGATGAGGAAACTGAGGCAAACAAAGTTAAGTGACATGCCCAGGGTCACCCAGCTAGTAAGTGTTTCAGGCTAGATTTGAACACATGAAGAGGAGTTTTCTTGACTCCAGACCTGATACTCTCTCCATTGTACCATTTAGCTACCCCACCAGTCTTCCATCTTATGGTCAAAAGTAGATTACTCTATCTGCCTAAAAATATATGCTGTGCTTTCACCCCTTTTACCTTGGTCATGATGTTTCCTATATAGGAATGTACCACTCCATCCTCCCCCCCATATCCACCTGTTAAAATAGGACCTATTCTTCAAGGTCCAGTCCAAAAGCTATCTCCTCCAGGAAGTATTCCCTGATGCCCTTTTCCCTAACCCCCAATCACAATGGAAGGGGTTCTCTCTTTGCTCAGAATTCTTAGAGCATTTGGTCTTTATCGTTTCAATTTGGAATGGGAAACATTTTTTTAAATGAGTTTAATTAAGGATGGGTTTGGCTATATGCTTTAATCAAGATTTTTCAGGCAGGTGCTCTTCTATACTTAAGAGCATTCTCTTTTCTGTTCTAATTGTTTGAATATATAGATAGGATCAAAGATCAAGAGTTGGAAGATACCACAGAAGTCATTTAATTCAACCTTCTCATTTCATACAGGAGGAAATTGAGGTCCAGAATAGTGAATTCCCCTAAATCAGTGACTGGCAAACTTTTTAAAGAGAGGGCCAAAAGAAAGGAAATGCTCATCTGTCAGTCTGTTTCTGAGGCAACTCTTTCGAGTTTCATTGTATTGTATCCTACTCATTGTATTCGTCAGACTAGGAATAATGTCATGCAGCTGGAAAGAACATTTCAGGGGGCCGCATCTGGTCAGCGGGCTGTAGTTTGCCCATCACTGCCCTAAATTATACAGGAAATATTTGGACCTGGGTCATTTCACCCTAGAGCTAGTGCTTTTTCCACTATACCTTAATAGGTCCTAATTTTATCCCTTCTGCTAGAATATAACCTCACCAGGGCTAGGAATCTCTCTCTTCTATTTCAGTATCTCCCCCAACACTAAACACAAAGACTTACACACTGCCGAATACTAATGCAAATTCAAAACAGGATGTTAGCATGAAATAACAAAGAGTGAAATGAGTAGAACTAAGAGGATATTATAGACAGCTACAGATTTAATACTTAGAAGAATATCTTGTGAAGGTTCACCTCCAGAGAATGAACTGAGAAATGGAAAGATGAAAGAGATCATCTACATATACGTATCTATCTGCTGGATGATGTTATCTACACTGTGGGAAGGGGAGAGACTGAGATACCTAGAAAAAAATTCTCTATTAATAAAAAACATTTTAACGAGAGGTTATAGCCATTTTACAGAGGATCTTGACTGCTAGGCTGAATACTTTTAATCACAGCATCAGAATTATTGAGATGGTTAGAGCTCTCTCCCCTCACCTAAGAAAATTCATCCAACCTCTACCTGGTCAGGATTCTCTCCACAACCGATCTGTCAATGAATCCGCTAGTGTTTGCTGGAAGAAATGCTGATTCTACCTTGAAAGGCAGTTCATTCCTCTGTTGGAGGGCTCTAATTGTTCGATTGCCTTTCTTTAAGTATTCTCTCACAGAAGAAGAAAATAACCCCTAACAGAGTCATTGGAATCTAAATGAGATTGCACTCCAAACTGTGCTCAGCATCTGAGCCACCCAGCAGGGTATTTAGGGTTTGTGTTGCTGTCGTCGTTCAATCCTTTCAATCGTGTCTGACTTTGTGACCCCATTTGGGGTTTTTCTTGGCAAAGATATTAGAGTGGTTTGCCATTTCCTTCTCCAGCTCATTTTACAGATGAGGAAACTGAGACAAATGGAGGTTAAGTGATTCGTCCAGGATAACACAGCTCGTGTCTGAGTTCATATTTGAACTTAGATCTTCCCAACTGCATACCTGGCACTTTATCCACTACACCCAGAAGTCCAAATTGAGTGTTTCCACTATAATAATACCCCAGCCTTCTTTCTGCCTTTTCTTTCATTCTACCGTGGTTTGCATAGTCCCTTTCCCTCAATATTCATAGAATTATGTTACTCAGTTTCCCAAGTAGAAAATATGCATGGTGAAAAACAATGAATCCTCAAAGCAATGAGAAGATCTCAGGGACCTGGCTGTCTGCTGAATATGTGCTCTGGCGAATCTCTTCATTCAACCTTCTAAGAAGCAGCTGGAGCACTATTACCCTGCATCCTGCTGGCTGTGTGTGCAAGATGCTTGATTGGTTCTGCAAGAGTAAGCTGACCTGAAATGAATGCATGAAATTTCAAGTAGAAGGTCCAAAAATTTCAAACAGGAGCACACTCAATAATAAAACGTGCTTGGGGCTAATTCTCAGGTGTAGCTGGATATTGCAATGTGATGCCACTGAAAGTTTAATGACTTTGGACTTAGTGGTCCAAACTAAGTCACTTAACCTCTGCTGACCTCAAGTTTCCTCATGAGTAAAATGAAATAGTTGTATTCAATGGACTCTCAGATATCTTATGACCTGTTACGTGCAGAAATCTGCAACCATTTTTCATGGGGGTGCAAGCTGGCAGTTGCCACTTTAGAACACAGAACCTGTGAGTTCAGAGCCAGAAGTGAAGTTCAGGGCTTGGGGACCCCTTTTTTATATCCTCACCTCAACTATCACCCTGGCACCCGGCCTGGGTCCTCTGCCAGGTTCTGTGTTCTAAAGTGGCAACTGCCAGCTTGCACCCCCATTAAAAATGGTTGCAGATTTCTGCACATAACACTCCAACAGTTCTTAACTTGGAGTCTATAAACTCTATCTGTAAAAATTTGATGAATATATTTCACTATAATTGGGTTTCCTTTGTAACTTCCTATTTTATTTCATACATTTAAAAAGATTATTTTGTAAAACAACTGGCAAAGGGGTCCACAACATAAAAAAGATTGTGAAACCCCTCTCTAAATTTACAGTCTTCTCTAAATTTAACATTGATGAGGACAAGGTCTTAGTTTTAGAGAGAATGGAAGGCTCACAGCTATAGGCCTGTGCTGAGAATCTCATTCTGCAATGGATCCATCAGGGTAAACCCCAGAGTGCCCAAAGTATTGCCCTAAAGGAACAAGAATGGTCCCTGTTTAGGTTGAAGAGGCAGCCCTCCTGGGGACCCAAACAGAAATCTCAAACCTCCCACACTACAGCTGCCTTGGTGAGGCTTGAAAAGCAATACACTCAGCTCAGTCCTACTGAGGGATTAACAAGCCCTTAGAGTAATTTTCTGAGGATATATCATCCATTTCCTTACACCCTTCTCTGAAGGCTCATAAAGATTTCAGGATAAGTTATTTCCTGCCTGTCATGTATCTAAGAATGTGATCATAAGTATAATAAGGTATTGGTAGAATTAAATTGCTAAAGAACTGGACAAGGCATCTTTATCCTCCATCTTAGATTATGTCTAAGAAAAAGGAGATTATACAAGAAGGAAGGGCTTTTGTCCCTTTGTCCTCAGAAAACCATACTGCTAATTTCCTACCAGAAACTTAGTGGGAAATCAAATTCAAAATGTGCACATTAACTGTAACTCTTAAAAGTCAAGCTAATGAACCAATCAGTGGAACAGATCATTCAAAAACCATTTGCAGTTGGCTTCAGAATACATTATGTCTTTTTAAAAAATTCCTGACTAATTATGCTTTCCTTAACCTATTAAACTTATTGTGCATTCTCTGACCATGCCAATGTGGGAGCAGAAAGGAGGGCCCATGCTGAGAAGTAGGGGAAAGCTTATCTGAAATGTAAAACTTTCCACAAATAATCCAAAAAGGAAATAAATACAAATATAAATAAACAACTTTGATTACATTGAGACATATAGTACATTTAATTATTTTATTTCCAGTTAAAATCTAAAATCACATAGAAAAATCTCTTTAGAAAATTCTCAGGTACTTTCTTTCTGCCTCCCCCCTCCCCCAAGGTACTTTTCAAGTTGCCAGCTTTTTATGGTTTCATTTCTACTAATGAGCAAAGGAATTACTGAGTTAATTCTCTAGGCACTCAAGCTGAATCTCCCTCTATAAAAAATAAAAGGTTCTGAGGGCTTACCAAAAAAAAGGAATATGATGCTTAATTTGTTTTTCTCTAGTACATCTCAGAGCCATTAGGCAGCAAGACAGGAATTATAAGCATGATGTGAAACAATTCTATTGAATGTGCTGACCTTTACTGACAGGCTCTTTCCATTATTCTGTCAGATTGTCACATTTTTTAAACCCTTACCTTCCACCTTAGAATCAATACTGTGTACTGGTTCCAAGGCAGAAGAGTGGTAAGGGTAGGCAATGAGGGTCAAGGGACTTGCCCAGGGTCACACAGCTGGGAAGTGTCTGAGGCCAGATTTGAACCTAGGACCTCCCGTCTCTAGGCCTGGTTCTTACTCCACTGAGCTACCCAGCTGCCCCCCCAGATTGTCACATTTTTAATAGAAATTTTCATCAAGCTGAAATCTCACACACACACACACACACACACACACACACACACACACACATACATATCTTTAAGCCTAATTTTTACAAAGTTTGTGCATTGTTAGATAAAAATACATGGTGTTTAGATGCTCATCCTGGGTACCAAACTTATTGATACCAGTTGGATCTAACTGTACTTCCAAGAACTTGGCTAGCCCAAATAGGTGACCTCAAAAACTGGAATTTTAAATGATGAACTTGAAGAGAGAGATATAGGGAGGAAGATTATAGACAGGTAGACAGACAGAGACAGATGGACAGATAGAAATAGACGGATGGATGGATGGATGGATGGATGGATGGATGGATGGATAGACAGATAGATAGACAGGCAGAGACAAAGAGATAAGATAGACAAATAGAATATTTATTAAGCAGTTACCTGATCAAATTAGCTTAAGCACTAGAGATACAAAGAATCCATTAGCACCAAATCCAATGTATGTGTGAAAAAATGCACATCAAATAACTCAAATAAGCTTGAGGTTTCAATAAGAACCTTTTTAAAAAATAACTTTGATAAAGAGGTGCACTTGGATGTGTATTTTAATCAGGCAAGTACTTAAAAACCCAACCTTAATACTTATCCAAACCTTGGTTCTTAAGAAAAATATCCAGCTCATCAATCCCTTCCAATATAAGGGTGCTTCAGGCAAAAACAACAGTTAAGGCTGCGGGGTTTGATTGACAGAGTGCTGGGTTTGAAGTTAAGGACACCCAAGTTCAGATTCTGCCTCTGATGACTGCTTGCACTGAGTGAACATGGGCTAGTTACTTAATAATCTCTGAGCCACAATTCTCTCATCTCCCATTTATTTTTAGCACTTCAAGGCTTGCAAGGCACTTGGCATACATTGCACATTTCATTGTCAAAAGAATCTTGTGTGGTAGGTGCTATTACTATTTCTATTTTACATACGGGGAAACAAAAGCTCAGAGAAATTAGGTCCCTTGTCTAGGGTAACACAGCTGGCGAGGATCTGTGGATCCAAGCCTAGTATTACCTTTTTATCTACTACATCATGTTATCTTCTCCTCGGTTTCTTCATCTGTAGAATGCAGATAAAAATATGTAAAGGACCTACTTCATAAGGTCATTTTTTTTGCACAGTGCCATTCAAACTTGAAAGTCCTCTACAAAAGTTAGCTATTATCCTTACTTTTATTCTTATTATGATCTCAATGATTATTATCATCCATAACCTCTATAGAATTTACAACATGTTATAGATGAGTGCAATCTCTCGTTGTGACATCTCTCAAGCTACAAGTGGTCTAGTGATGAAAGATCCCTGGACCACAAGATAAGGAAACCGGCCAGTGTAAAGCTTCCTCCATTTGATCTGCTTGGCCTAATAAGAGCTTCAAATTTCAGTCAAATGAATACTCATTGAAAGGAGAAATTTTAAGATTGAAATATCACAAACCATTCAAAGGAACAGGCTTTAGAAGTCTTAGGTCCACAAGGCTCCCCTAAGTGAAACACTACCTCTAGAAAACAGAGACCCTTTGATAGGAGGAGAGACTTGTGGGGGGATTATCTAAAAGGTGAAGTCCCTACAAATGCCAAACTATACTTCTACATAAAACTCAGGGGTTTTGTGACAAGAAAAAAAACAACCCAACTTTTTAAAAATTAGATTCTTTGTGTTGATTTTTTCCCCTGTCATTGTCGGGGAGTGAAAGTGGGAGAGATAGAAAATAAATTCTTTTTAATTTAAAATATAAAATTTAAAAATTCAGTCAACTCTTTAAAATGGTGTTTGATTTCTGTATAGTTACAATGCTTAACCTTATTTACTTTTCAAATGGGGGAAAGGAATCAAAGCATCATCCTAAAAGAAAGGCTGTAGAAAGGTCCTCAGTGCATCTTCAACATAGGAATGAATGCTGTTTCCTACTTTTTTTAAAAAAACACTTTTAAAAAATATACACAATACTGAAACAGAGGGATGACATGTCTATCTTCAGGGAAGGGAAAGAAAGTGGGGGACAGGAGACCTTTTTAGGGGATCTGTGAAGTCAAAACTATTTTCATGATAATATTAAGATATTTTAATTTCTAATGCAGTAAATATTAATAGATATGACCCACATAAACAAAAGCTCCTCAATAATTTTGGAAAGTGAAAAGGACTCCTAAGACCAAAAAATTTGAGAACTGACTGCTGTAGAGTCTTGTGCTTTATTCCCCTCTAAAGATCTCCTCTACATATCCCAAAGATACATAGAACATATGTAGAACATCAGAACCTTGAATGAGGAAAGAAGCCTTTGACCAGACTTCTTGGCCGTCTCCTGTGGGCCTGAAGGAAATTACAAGATCGAGCAATCAAAGAGGTCAATTATCATGATATGTCAAGCAGGCAAGAGGACTGGAACTATAGACCTGGAGAGGTCATTTGCTAACTAGCAGGTAGGCTGCTAGGGAGAGCTGTGAAATGAAGAGACTGATTATTTCACAGTAGTGTGATTAGCTGACACATAGGGCAAATGTCCACATGAGATTAAGATGGTAAACAACAGAATAATCTCTTCCAGGAGCATGATGGAATGGTGCTGCTCCAATCAGTGGATTGGTGTCAATCTAACAAAAATGATGTAAAGTGAATTTCCCTAAATAATTTCATGATTACAGCAAGGGAGGTGGTTTTACTGTTAGTTATAGCAAAACCTGTTTGTTTTCAGATATTCATTTAATATTCAATCTATACACATTTAATTAAATGTCCACTACGTTAAAGCTCGGGTTTTTCCTTCAGTAATGAATGGCTGTGAGAGTTGGAATATAAGGAAAGGTGAATATGCAGAACTGATGCTTTCAAATTGGGGCACTGTAGAGGACTTCTGGGAGTGCCTTGGACACCAAGGAGATGACATGAGTCAATTCTTGAAGAATCAGTTCAGACTGCTCATTCAGACAAATACTGAAGTTGAAGCTTTAATACTTAATGAGAAGGCAGGCTCCCTAGAAAAGCCTCTGATGCTGGGAAACACTAAAGGCAAAAGGAGAAGGGAACAGCAGAGGATAAGGAAAAGATAATGCCATGGATGAAATGAACCTGAACTTGGACAGACTTCAAAAAAGATAGTGGAAATACAGAGGAAAAACAACTGCTTGAACACATGGGCTGATGGGGATATTATTGGGGATGTAGACACTAAACGATAACTCTAGTCCAACTATCAATAATATGGAATTGGGTCTTAATCAATGATCCATGTAAAACCCAGTGGAATTGTGTGTTGGCTAAGGGGGTGGGGGTCAGGGGAGTTTGGAGAGAGGGAAAGAAATGAAACATGTAACTATGGGAAAATATCCAAAATAAAAATAAAAACATAATTAAAAATAAAATAAAAAGGGGTTTTGGTAAAAAAAAAAAATAGTGGAGGACAGAAGGGTCTTGTGTGCTGTGGACCATGGGACAATGAACAATTGGACATGACAGAAAGCTGAACAACAACAAACGTATAAGGCCCTGGGGGCACAAATTTAAAAAAAAAAAAAAAAAAAAAAAAAAAGGAGTGTCTGTCCTCAAGGAGCTAACATTCCACTTGAGTTACTCACCTTTACCACTAAGTAAATGCTCATTATTATTATCACTGTTGCTAACAAACTGCTTTGGAGAATACATAAACTGTACAGCACAGTGGACAGAGTGCTAGGCTTAAAGTCAGGAAGACTTATCTTCGTGAGTTCAAATCTGGCACCAGTTCAAATGGTCACACCATTTGTGTGACCCTGGGTAAGTCATTTAATCCTGTTGCCTCAGTTTTCTCATCTGTAAAATGAGTTGGAGGAGAAAATGGCAAATCACATCTTTTACCAAAAAACAGCCCAAATGGGGTCCCAAAGAATTGGACAAGACTGAACAAACAAGAAGCCTCTTCTCTGCCATTTCTGCGCGCAGAAAATAATTGAGTTTAATACTCATGTAGTAAGAATTCGATTTACATTTTTCTTCCTCAGATGTCAAAAAGCATTTTGCTTCAGCCAATTTAATGCATTTATGTCATTCTGTGTATTACCCAGAAATCCACTGGAACCAGTTCTAAGAGCTGCTTGTTAAATTTCAACTGAACTTCAGAAAAATCAAGGCTTCATTTATTATTCTATTGATTTCCAGGCTTAAGAAAACGATGGAAAAAATATTAATACTGAAGACTAAACTTAAAAAGATGCTGTAAGTACATTCCCATGCCTCCCCCATCCCTAAGATAATTGTTCAACACTTACTAACTCATTCCTGATGATATCTATCTGTAACCAATTCTTAGCTTCCTACTGGGATATGCTCCATGAGAGGAGGGCCCATGTCTTATGAAAACTTTGTATCTATATCAAGGCCCCCAGCAAAGTGTCCTACATACCACCAGGAGCTGAAATGTCTATCTTATTCTGTAAAGATGTAATAGTTTGCAATAATTAATTAGGATCATAATTAAATAGGACCGTACTCTTTTAAGATGAAAGGAACCTTAATTAGATTTCACTATGAATTTTTGTTATTAAATAAATCTTACTACTAATATTAATTTAATTAATGGATTAATCAAACTATCATTAATTATGAATTCAATTCAAAATATAAATTTTATAAAATATAATTGATTAATTAATGAAATTATTTTTATTTATTAATTGTTTATTGTGGTCCTGTTGTCTTAAGCCAAGCCCAGTCTCTTCATTTTAGATTTGAGAAAACTGAGTCCCTGAAAGGTTTAATTTACTTGTCCAAGGTCACAGAAGTTTTATGCAGCAGAGTAGGATTTCAATAAAAATCCCATCATGCCAAAGATTTTCTATGACACAAACATAAAAACTAAACAAGAAAAACCTCATGTTTGAAGCATTCCATTCCTTGTCTTATGAGTAATAGAATTCTAAAATACTGGCATGAGAACAGCCAGCATAATCTCTTCATTTTACAGATAAGGCAACTATCAATGAACAATTATTAAGCATCTACTATGTGCCAGGCACAGTGCTAAGTGTTAAAGATACAAGGCAAAAAAGAGTCCCTGTCCCCAAGTAACTTATAATCTAATGGAAAAGACCACATTCAAAAAATACATATACAAATCAGAATAAACAAAAAATAATTAAAAGAGGGAAAGCATTGGAAATAAGAGGGGTCAGGGAAGATTTCCTATAGAAAGTCAGATGAGGCTGTGATTGGTCCAAGTTCATAGTGGCAGAACCCAGACCAAGAATCTAGTTTTCCTCTCTCCCCGTCAAGTGCAATTCTATGAAAAAGCTCTATTTGCTGACTTTCTGGACCCCCTGCTCAAGCCAGAATTCTCTAATATCTTTAGACTAGTGTCTTTTTGGGTGACAGCCAATGAAGTTTCTCTCAATCACTTAACCAATGGTCTGTGTGGTGATGGTGGTGGTGTAGGAAAACACCAGATTTAAGAAAATCACAGACATATCCCACCGCCCTCTGACCAACCCTCCCTCAAAAGCTATCTAATGAAATTCATGTTATGCAATTCTCCCATACTAATGAACACACATTGCTTTATCTCTAACTCTCCCCATAGTCTACTCTTCCCAAAAGGGACAGGAAAATCAAGCATATTAGCAATTTTTATCTCAAAACAACAAAAGAGACAATAAAAATATTAACTGGCATTTTCATAGTGCTTTAAGGTTACATGAATTGGTACAATGGAATGGGCAGTGGCTTTGATGTCAAATGATCTGGGCTCAAAACCTCTCTGGTACTTCTGATATTACTTATGTGGCCTCAGTTCTTGTGTATAAAATGAGGGGAGTTGAACTAGATAAAAGTTATGATTGAGTGATCCTCCTGAAACTTCTGTGAGCCAAGTAGTACCAAGTCTTATAATTATTATCTGTTTTCACCTTGGAAGAAACTAAGGATCATAGAGTTTAAGTGACATATCCAAAGCTATACACACAGTAAATAATAAGAGCAGGGACTCAAAAGCTTGCTCTTGTGACTTCAAGTCCAATGCTGGTATAGTTTAGGAAAAAGTCCTGACTGGACTCTGAATCAGAAGAGAGGTCTGTTCCAATCCTGCCTCTTACCCTTCCTACCTGTGATAACGGAAAAGCCATTTGATGTCTCTGAGCATCAGCCTCCTCATCTTAATAATAATAATAATAATAATAATAATAATAATAATAATAATAATAATACTTTCAGTATTTAGCCCAAAGGGTTGCTGTGAGGCTCAAATAAGATATAACGCACCTAAAACATAAAGTATCATATAAGTGCTAACTTTTATAATAATAATTATTATTGTCATAGCACTGTTATAAGTATTATATTATGTAAACAAATATATAAATTATGTAAATAAATATTAATATAGTGTGTATACAGAAGTATAAATACATTCACGTATATACATAGATGCATGTATGCCTTCCCAATCTTAAAGCACTATACAAATGCTAGCCATTATAATTCTACCAACGGGAGGTCCTAGGTTCAAATCTGGCCTCGGCCACTTCCTAGCTGTGTGACCCTGGGAAAGTCACTTGACCCCCATTGACTACCCTTTACCACTCTTCTGCCTTGGAGCCAATATACAGTATTGACTCCAAGACGGAAGGTAGGGGGTTTAAAAAAAAAATAATAATTTCTACCACACCATGCTGCTATCAATAAGAATAATGGAATAAGGAGAAATAGCCTTCCAAATTTTTCAAAGCCCCATTTTTCAGAAATGTTCCAAATCAAGGAAATGCTTTTATATGTGTGTATGTGTGTGTGTGTGTGTGTGTGTGTGTGTTGTTTGTGTGCACATAAATAAATAAATAAAGTATTTGAGGTCAAATCAGAACCCAAGACTTTTTCCCCTAGACCAGGCTCTCAATTCTCTGAGCCACCTAACTGCTTCCCAAGGCAGAACTTATGAGAGTGGAAGCTTAAAGGAAATGTAAGGGAGAGCTGGAAGACAAAGATCTAGACCTCCATTACTAAGCAACCCACTCATTTATAGGTATCATACAATGGATTCCTTGCTTAGTAAAGATTTTCCACATTTCTGAAGCCATTCAAAAATCCAGTTCTTGTGCCTGTTTTCCTCACCAAGAAAAGGACAAAGGGATAAAGCAAGTATCTAGGTGTCAATGGGGAAACACTTGCCTCTGCCTAGTACTGATAAAAGATGCAAGACTGACTTCATGAAAAGCAAGAGAAAGGATATATTCCCTCTACTGCTCTCAGACAAAAATGTTTTCATTCCACACACCAAGATTTACAAAGGCTGGAAGCTAATGCATATATCACCTGGGTTTATATTAAGCTAAGGTCTTAGTTTCTCTGCTTCCAGTTCCTCTTCTCTCCAATTCATCCTCCTCATAGTTATCAAAATAATTACACTTAGTTCTGATCACATCATTCCTTTGATCAAAAGTGCTTGTCCAACTGGCTAATGGACAAAATATAAACTCCTTATTCTAGCACTTAATGTCCTCTAGAATCTTCCTCACCCTCCTTTTCTAGTCTTATTTCTAGCCTCTCCTTCATTACTTCTATATTATAGTCAAATTGAATGAGCCTTTTCTTGAACTTGATACTCTCATCTCCTCTTTTGATGTATTAAAATAAACCATAATCCTTTACTTCAAATGCCATACCAATTTCAGCCTCTTGAAACCCATCTCTTCCTTCAGAGGCTCAATTCAGGTATCACATCCTCTGTAAAGCCTCCCTGACCCCACTCCCTTCCCAGCTGTCAGTGTTTACTCACACCTCAATTTTCCTTGTGTTACTGGTGTCTTCATTTTAGTGTAAAACCCTAGAGAATTAGAACTTTTACTTTTGTCTTTGTATCCTTAGACCCTAGCACACAAGCAGGTGCTTAATAAAACATTAGTTGAAATTAATTTGAGGTGCACAGATTTTAAAAAAAAAAAAAAAAGAAATAAATAGTGGGCAGACATAAAAGTCCAAACTATATATATATATATATATATATCCAAATGGGCACATTCTAGGTATCAGGTGAATTAAGTATATTAATGATAATTCTGATGAGAGCTTATTTATATAGCACTCTAAGATTTTCAAAGCACGTTTTATGTGTTGCCTCATTTGTTCCTTACAAACATCCTGAGAGATAACTGGTACTATTATCTCCACTTTATAGATGAGGAAACTAAAGCTTTAAGTGATTTGTGGAGGATCATATAGCTAAGCATCTAAGGCAGTGGTTCCCAAAGTGGGCGCTACTGCCCCCTTGGTGGGTGCTGCAGCGATCCAGAGGAGTGGTGATGGCCACAGGTGCATTTATCTTTCCTATTAATTGCTATTAAAGTTTTAAAAAAAATAATTTCCAGGGGGCTAAGTAATATTTTTTCTGGAAAGGGGGCGGTAGGCCAAAAAACTTTGGGAACCACTGATCTAAGGTAAGATTTAATCTCAGGTCTTCCTCATTCAAAGTTCAGCATTCTCCTCATTGCACCTCGCAGCATTATCAATGTTACTGCCAATCAACCACAGCTAAAAAGAAGAAATAACAACAACAGTATTTGTATTTGTAGAGGACATTAAGATTCACAAAGCACTTTACAAATATTATTTCATTTTATCTGTACAACCACTTTACAGATAAGAAAACTGTTGCATAGAGAGATTATGTGATTTGCCCAGGATCATGTATTTAGTACCTGAGGTTAGATTTGAAGTGGTGTCTTCATGTTTGAAGATCCAGTGCTCTACACACTATGTCACCTAGCTGAAAAACTGCATTACCATATCCTACAAACTCAAATAGAAACCCTGCAGGCAGCATAATGACTTAGAAAACCACAAATTAACAATATAAATGTTGTATTACATTTTTTGTTGCTTTTGTTAAACATTTTTCAATTACATTAAAAAAAGAAAACCTTACCTTCTATCTTAGAGTCAATACTAAGTATTGGTTCCAAGGCAGAAGAGTGGTCAGGGAAAGGCAATAGGGTGCCAAGTGACCTACCCAGGGTCATACAGCAAGGAAGTGTCTGAGATAACATTTGAACTCAGGACTTCATTGCCTGGTCTGGCTCTCTATCCACTGAACTGCCTAGATGCCACCTCCAAATTACAATTTAACCTGGTTCAGCTTCGCTCAGAATTTTTGTTGCATCTGGGCAATGAATTTGATATCTCTGGAGTACAGAAAGGACCAAAGGAACATAAGCTCAATACATATGATTATAGTGAAGAGAAGATTTAGTGGTCAACCTAATCCCAAGAGCTTGGCTTCACATACTTGATTTTGTTTTCATTGAGGTGCTCCATGGCAATGTGGCAGTCATCCATTTCTTTGACAAACTCCAAGTTCCGTTTTTCCATTTTCTCCAAATCATGCTTCAGTTTGTCTCTTTCCTTCACTGACTGCTCAGCTTGCCCTCTGTCCATGGCAGAAGTAGATATTATTGAATTCAAATCACAACACAGTTTTATGTTCTCTTATGTCAACAGATTAAAAAATAAAAAGAACAACCCTCAATTGGTAAAGGTGGAATCAAGGGGAAGAGAGTGTCTATTTTCATCTTTTATGGGAGGCAGTCCTACTACTGACTGTAAGGACTCAAACTCAATCAAGTAAGCCAAAAGGGAATGAAACAGGTCAGCACTCTCTGAAATTAGCTCATCTTCTGATCTCTCTGGGTCACCATGGAGAGCCTGACCTAGCTCTATTCCTGAACAACTTTTAAAGTTCATTGATAAAGTAAATGGGTTCTAAAAGAAGGATTCTCCCTGTCAGTGATTCCTAAGGCTTTTCTTCTTTCCCCACTTGGAAAACCTGCTGATTACACTCCCTGAAGGTCAAAGGAAAAGGAGAGTCAGTCCTTTTTAAAGTTCATCTAACAAAGCTGTCTAAAATTTCTCAGTTCCATACTCACTTTGGCAGTACATATACTAAATCTGGAACGATACAGAGAGGATTAGCAAGGCCTCTGCGCGAGGATGACACGCATATTTGCAAAGCGTTCCATATTTTTTACAGAAGAAAAACATGTGATTTATCATTTCTTTATATGGGTATATGATTTAGGGTTTTGGTTTTAAAAGATTATCACAAAAATGAATAATATGGAAATATGTGTCATGTGATAACACATGTATAACCCAGTAGAATTGCTTGTCAGCTCCCGGAGGTGGGACAGAACAGGGGAGGAAGAAAATATGAATCATGGAACCACGGAAAAAATATTTTTAAATGAATAAATTAAATATTTAAAAATAAAGTGAAACTGCTTGGTTCGAACTAGACTGAAACTTTTTAAAAAGATAGTGAGTGTGCTTATTTCCCCAGATTATATTGTATGGAGTTATGCAGAAATAGGTACTTAAAAACTATGTTTAGAGCAAATAAGCAATTCTAGATTGGTTCAATTATTTACACATTTCTTAAATTGTCTGTTATTGCTTCCAGTTGTCATCTGGATTTCATCATCTTAATATAATCTAATCTTTGTTATTTTATATGGAAACATAAAATTTAACATTTTAAAAGTGAGTTAAATTTCCCTTAGCGTTATTTCCTGCCTACTGCCTAAGGAACAGAATGTGCTATTTGCAATAGTTCCTATAATTTTTTAAAGCATGAATCAATAAACATATTTTAAAAAGCATTCCACTTATCTTCTTGGCAAATGGGGGGGAATCTATAAATAGCTACATCTCAAACAGCATTTGATTAAAATGGAATCATAGTGTAATTGACATAATGTCCTTGTCAAAACTCTTATTCTGGGACTGTACAATAGGTATGGGAATATTTGCTGTTTTCCTTTTGGGGTGCAACTCAACATCACTGAGGAAATCAGATTGATGTTTTAAGTGTTCTTGGTTTATGGAGTATTTTCAATTTTGCTGATTAGCAAAATGAAATTTCAAAATAATGTGTGATCCTGGAAATTTGGGGACCCTTGAACTGATTTTGAGGTCCCTGATATAAACTTCCTGTGGATGTTTAGAGGACTTGAAAACTACATTTCCCATGAATCCTCTTGTGTAATACAGGTGGGCAGGAAGTGTGATTACGTAAACAGAGATATAAGACTTGTGACTTGATGGAGACCTCTCTTTCCTGCGGAACAAGCCAGGTGGGCAGAGGTAATGCCAGGGCATTTGAATTAGATCTTAGCAGGTCCGTGGCCTTCTTAATTACCAATATGGCTTTAAATAAGCTATTAAATATTTTGAATATATCCCTCTATATCAATATTATTCGTAACAAATGCCATTTCAAATTTCTATCATCTTTTGGAATCTTGCTAGAATTTGGCTCAATTTTATACTGAACAGCTCTTAAATTTAGAGATTATTGGTAGCTGACTCTTTTCAAATAGATTGCAGAGTCCCTCAATTCATAAAGGAAGGCTCACGGTCATTCAAACCATGTTAAAACAAAAACTTGATGGTGGGAAAAGCACTAGTTTTCAAGGCTGGCAAGCCTTAAGTTGTTCAGGCTAGGAAAATGCCAAGCTAGCAAATTTCAATCTTCATTTTCTTTGTTTTTAATTATTTTTTTCCTTTTCCTGACATAGACATACTTGGGAATAAAGTTAGATAAAAGAAAAGGTTCTACAATTGGCCCCTTTCAATATTGCCTATTTTTTGGTAATAACTCGAGAAATTTCTTCAGTATTTGGACGGTAGTAAGTCCTTTCCCCCCCTTTGTTCTCCTTTTCCCCTCTTCATCTCTTAATCTTCTATCTATCTTAAATGCTATGAGGAAGCTGTCCCAAATTTCCTGGTTGGTAACAACCTTTCCCTCAAACTTTACACAACATTTTATTTTATAATTCTCTTATAAACTAATCAAATATATTGTACATTATACTTACTTGGCATCTTACTATGTTATTAGATCATAAGATCCTTGAATGCTAGAATGGCATCTTATTTAAACTTTGTATCTCTCTCCTCCAAGTGCTAAGCTCAGTATTCTACACATAGGAGGCATTTAGTAAATGTTTATTGACTAAATGTTAAAAGAAGAGGTTCTGCACAACAGTCCACTCTCCTAAAGTTTGCTATTTTCCCCAATGACCTAGAAATTCTCCAGGTAGATAAGTGTGATCATTGATCCATCAGTCCTCCTACACCCAAGTAGATCACATCCCATAGGTTTGAAATTTTCAATAAAGCTAGCTATCACAAAGATACCAAACAGCATTCCATCACAAGTCTAGGACTAACAAACATAAACAGAAGGCTCTTACTGTAGATAGCAGAGTTCATGTCTGTAGGAGGCCAAGGCTGCCTGCTGAATGCCACCACCAGTCATCAACTCATTGTCAAAGGCCCACGTCAGTTCCAAAAGGTTCACCTTATCTTCCATGTTGAAGTCAAGGTTCTATAAATAACAAAAATCCCATTGGCATCATTTTTATGAGGCTGTTGCTAACGATAATCAACAAGAATTTACCAGAAACTTTTCCCAAAATAAGTCAAGTTAAAAAGCATCTACTATGTGCCAGGCAGTACTTTAAGTGCTAGGGACACAAAGAAAAGGAAAAATAGCCCTTGACCTCAAGGAGCTCCAAGTCTAATGGGGGAGATGACATGCAAACAACCATATATAAACAAGATATAGATAGGAAGGTAGACATAGGGAGACAGAGGAACAGAGACAGATACGTAGAGAGATAAATATCAATTAACTATAGATATTGATTAGATAGATATGGATGCAGAGAGATAGATGGATAAATATAGATAAAGATATAGATTGGAGAGATAGATTAGATTGATAAAGAGAGACATGGATAAATAGAGAAAGATATGGATAGAGATAGATAAAGATATAGATTGGAGAGATAAAAATTAGGTATAGATAAAGATATGGATTGGAGAGATAGAGATTAGGTAGATATAGAGATTGACATAGATAAATAGAGATAGAGATGGATAAATATAGATTGGAGAGATAGATTAGATTGATAAAGAGATAGACATGGATAAATAGAGAAAGATATGGATAGAGATAAAGATAGAGATTTGAGAGATAGAGATTAGGTAGATATAGAGATAGATATGGATAAATAGAGACAGAGAGATGGATAGGTATAAATATGAAGGATATAGATTAGATAGCCAGATATTGATAGATATATATATGTAGAGAGAGACAGATAGATATAGATTAGATATATAGATACTGTTAGATAGCAATAGAGAAATAGATATAAATAAACAAGATGAAAGAGATGATATCATCTCAGAGAAAAGTAACTACCATTAAGATAGACCATTAAAGGCTTTTTGCAAAAGGTATAATTTTAACTGAAACTTTAAAGAAGCCAAGTAAGCCTGGTGTTTATATAGCAGTTTATATATACAAGGCATCCTAAGAGTTTTAGTGTAGTTTTAAGCCTTAATTAGCTTAGACTTTATATGTGACATATTCTCTATATATAACATATACATTTTATACACACACCCACAAACTACATATGTGTGTACATGCATGTGCGCATGTGCCTGTACACACACACACACAAAATATGATCACTTGATCACTGCTGAGTTAAGAGTTAAAAGGAAAGTCTTGTAGTCTGATTCCCTCATTTAACAGAGGATGAAAGTGAAGTCCCCAGAGGGGCAAAGATTTGTCCAAGATCACACAGATAATGAGAAGGCCAATATTTGAAGCTATATTTTTTTGTCATATTAGAAAAGCCCTTAGATATCACTAAGCACAATCCTTGGTTTTATTTTTGCCTTCATATTTTCAGGACTTAGCAAAGTGCCTGGCACCCAAATCATTTTGTTGAGGACCTGAAATCTTGTCACTGTGTGTTCTTGCTCTCAAAGACTTACAAATTCTATTTTAAAAATTTTACATAATTTTTTTTCATATTACTTTATTTTCTCTCCTTAACCTCCCTTCCCTACTCCTAGAGAGCCATCTAACAATTATTTTAAATAGGGGGAAAAAATTTTAGCAAAACTTACCAGTCTGTGAAAAATATAATATATATGCATGTTTTCATACCTATGAACCTCCCCTACCTCTATCAAACAGGTTAAAGTCTACATACAAGGGGCAGCAAAGTGACTCAGTAGATATAGAGCCAGCCATGGATATGGGAAGTCCTAGGTTCAAATGTGGCTTCAGATACTTCTTAGCTGTGTGACCCTGGACAAGTCACTTAAATTAGTCCTTACTACTCTTCTGCCTTGAAATCAATACTTAGTATAAATTCTAAGACAGAAGGTAAAGATTTTAAAATAAATAAGGTCTATAAAGAAGTAAAGCTACAGGCAATAGGACATGTCAGGACATTCTGCCCTTCTAAGTCACAGATCATTTGAGCTCCCATTTCCTCATTCTTTTACAGGAGCATAAATGACCCGCTAATTCCCAGTATTGCAAAGGAGAAAAAGTTCCTATATGCAGGGACATTTGAGCTCTTGGGGAAAGGGAAAAGCATAGTGTCAGCTGTTTGTTAGAATAATAATTATAATGCAAGTTATGATTATTCAAGTGTTGACTTTCTGACAAAGACAAAGCTTTGTTCAAAACAAAGGAGTAGCAGAGGGACAAGTCTCAGCAGGGTAATCTCTCCCCAGGAACAGAACTGTCAAAAATGACAATGGCTTCTAATTAGCCAAAGAGAACCAAAGTGGGTTACAGGCACTCTGAATGAACAAAATCTCAAGCTTCCTTCTCTGGAAGAACCTTATAGTCACTAATCCCAAGATGCTTTCAAGAAAGTTATCACCACAGGGGAGAGTAAAAAAACCAATAAGAGCACTGGATCAACTCTGAAGGGAGGGTATATTCTGAAGTGTTAGAAAAAAGGAAGCCCAGGGTTCAAATCCCAGTGGCAGTGGCTCAGTCCTTTATCCTTCAGAAGAAGAAAAAAAAGAAAAAAGAAAGAGACTTGTACTAGGTGGACTTTTTAATCATGGTCAAGAGTGTCTTAGGCTCTGACACTCCTAAACAAAATTTCAAGATCTAGGTTTTTATATGTAGGAAGTTCTCATTCCAATGCAGCTAGCTAGATGACACAGAGGATAGATTATTGCACCTGAAACCAGGAAGTCTGAGGTTCAAATCCGGCCTCAGACATTTACTAGTTGTGTGACTCTGAGCAAGTCACTTAACCTCTGCCTGCATCAGTTTTCTCTCCATCTAAAAATGGAGAACATAGAATCCATCTCCTAGGGCAGTGAAGGTGAACTTTTTAGAGACTGAGTACCCAAACTGCAACCCTCACACTGCATCTGAGCTCCCTGCATTACCCTAGACAGGGAAGGGAAGAAGCACTCCCATTAGGCTGCTGGGCAGAGAGGCGGGTGATGGGAGAAATGTCCTCAGGCATGGCGGAGAGGGGGAGGAGAGCAGCCCCCTCTGGCATAGGTGCCACAGGTTCCCCAAAATAATCCTAGGATGTCGTGACTTTCAAATGAGCTTTGTAAAGTGCTTTGCAACAGTGCTAGCTATTATTTTTAATAACAAGCCTATCTTCAGAAAAGCTTTAGATGCCTTGTTCCTCTGTGTAATCATAAACAGGCTTGAAATTTTGTTGTGCTCAAGGAAAAATAAATGGTACAGTTGGAGAACAGAAAATTATTCTAACTCCATAAATACCTGGTGGTTTGAGAGGTTTTAAACCAAGGAAAACCACCAGAATCCTAGATGTGAAGTAACAAGAAGAAAAAACAAAATACAGAAGGAAAGGGCAATCAACAAATAGTGCCTGTCCCCTCTAAAAAGTGAAGACCAAAACACAAAGATAGCACACCTGCCAGTTCTGTGCCTTTGGGTTAAATTAGACTTGCCAAAATAGAAATTTTCTCATAACCAGACAGAGACTACCCCAGGCTTTCTAAAAGAACAAAAACTGGAAGATGCATAAATGACCTGATAGAAGTGCAATCAAGAGACCTAACAAGATAACAGGTTATTTATGAGCTCCTTGACATCTTCTGGGCTTAAATAAGAAACTGAAAAGAAAAAACATCTTGGTGTGATGCCAAAGCATAACCCACATATAAAACCTTGCTTGACATAGGAACAGGCTGCAGAAGAATCCAGTCTTTCATTTTTTGTCTCCTTTGCTGGATCCTCCTCCAGATCATGCCCTCTAACTAAAAGTGCCCCTCAGAGTTCTGGTTTGGGCTCTCATTCTCTTTCTCCTCTATATCACTTCACTTGGTAATCTCATCAGCTCCCTTGGATTTAATTACCATCTTTATGCTGATGTTTCTCAGATCTACCTTTCCTGGCCCAATCTATTTTCTGACTTTCAAGCTTGAATTTCCAATAGCATTGCAGACATCCAAAAGAGGATTACATCTTAAACTCAATATATACAAAAATGAACTCATTTATCTTGCCTCCTAAACTCTCCCTCCCTCCCATCTTCCCTGTTACTCTAGAGGGCAACTCTATTCTCCCAGTCCCTCGGGATCACAATCTAGGAGTCACCTACCTCCCAGCTTTTGCCAAAGCCTGTCACTTTCACTCCTGTGACATCTCTTGAAAATGCTTCCTTCTCTTCTCTGACATAGGCACCATCCCTAGTGCAGTCCCTCAGTACCTCACACCTGGATTATTTCAATAGCCTTCTAATAAATCTGTCTGCCACAAGTCTCTCTGAACTTGAATCTATTCTCCTTTCAGACACTAAAGTAATCTTTCTAGATTGCAAGTCTAACTATTTAACTTCTCTACTCAATAAACTCCAATGGCTTCCTATTGCCTTGAAAAGCTAATAAAAAATTCTGTCATTCAAAGTCCGTTATGAACTAGTTCCTCCATTACCATTCCAGGCTTCTTGAACCTTATTCTTCAAATCAGAGATCCTGGCTGTTCCCTAAGCAAGACACTCCCTCTCTTGGCTCCACCCATTTCCTTTGGCCCTCAAGACTAGAATGCCCCTTCTCCTCTGCTCCAACAATAACTGACTCCCATCTAACATCCCACCTTTTCAGGAAGTCTTCCCTAAGCCTTCTTAATTCTATCTTTCCTTTTTGGAATTATTTCTTATTTATTCCATATGTAGACAGATCATATATATTTGTTTGGATGTTTTCTCTCCCATTAGATTGTAAGTTCCTTGAAGACAAGGACAGTACCTCTTTTTTGTATCCCCAGAGATTAGCACAATGCCTAGCACTTAGTATTCGGTTTAAAAATGTTTATAGAATATAATTGGTATGGGCAACAATGAAATTTTTTAAATTACAAAGATCTAGAGATCTAACTCCAAAAAATCTGGCATTTAGGTGATGTAGTAGAAAGAATGCTAGACCTAGCATCAAGAAAACATGAATTCAAATTCAACCTCAGACACTTATTAGCTATGTGAACCTGGGGCAGGTGATTTAACCTCTGCCTCAATTCCCTTTGAAAAATGGGAATAACAATAATAATATGGGATAATAATAGCACCTATTCCAAATTCTGGTGCAAAGCTCAAATGAAACAATATTTGTAAAATGTTTCCAAACCTTAAAGCATTCTATAAATGCCATCATTATTATTCTTATTAAATAGAAAATGAATCTGTGCATATGCTTTCTTCCAACATATTAGTACAGTTAACCTCTCTAACAAATACAAAATCCTTTCTTTAAATCTTCAAATGAAGATGAGTATTTCAAACCAATCTCTACTAAGGATTTTCTGCCACAACAAAATAGGAAGGGGCACAGGTACACACTCTAGCTGGACTCTCCTGAAAGTAAAGCTCTATTCTACTTGGTTTCCTCATTTTTTTTTCTAAACCCTATAGGTTCCTCCAACTATAAATGGCTTGTTGCAGTACCCAATGTTCCGTAGCAAACCTGCAGTATCTCTTTGCCATTCTTTATGCCTTCTTGGGCCCAAATGGCAATGACTTGCTCAGGAATAGCAAGCCCAGAGCCATCATCGATGCTGGAGAAGAGGTGCATATCCATACAGATGGACAGAAGGGATGAGGTAGTGGAGGTTTTACAGCCATTCTCCTCATAGACCTGCAGAGGGGAGAAAAATGAAGACATAGCTATATATACACACACACACACATATATGCACACACATGCATATGATAATAAATATAATGATATAACTTGTATCTCTAGGTATTAGGTATTGTGACTTTATAAATATTATCTCATTTTATCCTCAAAAT
This sequence comes from Gracilinanus agilis, assembly GCF_016433145.1. Classification (NCBI taxonomy): domain Eukaryota; kingdom Metazoa; phylum Chordata; class Mammalia; order Didelphimorphia; family Didelphidae; genus Gracilinanus; species Gracilinanus agilis. The sequence goes on from NC_058131.1 coordinate 149,248,531, forward strand.
AACCTGGGAGACACATACTATTATTGTCCCCATTTTACAAGTAAGGAAAGCAAGGCAAACAGAGGTTAAGTGACTTGCTCAGAGTCACACAATTAGGAAATGTCTGAGGCTGAATTTAAACTTCCAGACTCCAGGTCTGGCACTCTATCTACTTTGTCACCTAGCAGATCTTTACATACACACACGTACATACATATCTCACTACAATAGCATGCTACCACACACATATGCATATCTGTATGTCTATCAAGATATGCCTATTTTTAAAATATGCTACAACAACTTCTAAGCAATGCACTCTACATAAAGTGTCCATAAATTTTCTATAATATAAATGTTATATATTTATTTATATTTTATATGTATATTTATTTATTTTGTGTTTGTTGATGGCACATAAATTTTTTTAGCTTAAATACTATACTAAGGCTTTTGAAAGACTGTATATATATTAAGAAAGATTTTATGCATTTGATAAAAATGTCCATCAAGAGCCCTTAGTCCTGTTAAAATTTCTCTAGGAGCTTTAGGAACTCCACTGTCTCTCATAAATGGCAATAGCTTAAAGGGCAGCTAGATGGCTTAATGGCTTGAGAATCAGGGCTAGAGATCAGTTGTGGGTTCAAATCTGAGTTCAGACACTTTCTAGTTGTGTGTGACCCTGGACAAATAACTTAACCTCAATTGTGTTGTCCTTTCTGCTCTTCTGTCTTGGAACCAATAGAGTATTGACACTAAGACAGAAGGTAAGAGTTTTAAAAATGGCAATAGCTTAAAGGATGACATTTCAGCACTTCTAGATATAACTCTGTATGCCTCCTTCTCTAGTCACATTCATCACCCATTTGTTGAATTGACTACATATATCATGCTTTCAACAATAACACAAAGACTTGTGACACATCTAGCCCACAGTACCCTACTGGATCCTGACAGAGTTTCCAGGTGTATCTCTCTCCCCACCCTCCCTCCCCAGCAACTTGCACTAGAGAAAGCAGCATTTGAGGATGGAGATACACACATACACACACACACACACACATACACAATGTCCTCTTTATTTCTGTTTATCAGCTCTTTCTCTGGAGAAGGGCATATACAAGTTATTCCACAAACACTATTTCTGCAGCTGTATATAATGTTCTCTTGGATCTGCTTGTTCTGCTCTTTATAATTTCACACAGGTCTTTCCATGTTTTTTTAAAACTTAGCCTGCTCATCATTTCTTATGATGCAGTAATATTCCACCACCCTCAGACCCCACAACTTGTTTAGCCATTCTCCAATTGATGGGGAGCTTCTCACGTTCCAGTTCTTTACCATGCCAAAGAGATCAGTCTTCTATCTTAAAGTGATTTAACTATGATAACTTCTCCCCTATACCAGCTGCCATTTCTATGTTTGCAATTTGCTTTAAATACAGAATCTCTTTCTAACCTCATAATAATCTTGTGACATTGGTAACACTGTTGTTATTGCCTCTTTATGACAGATGTGGTTCAGAAAGGTGGTAACTTGCTATTCTTTTATAAACTCATGAACATCTGAGGAGATATCTGAAACCAGGTTCTCTTAATCCCAAGTGAAGCACTCTTTCTACCGAGCCATACTACTTTAAACAGAGCCTATCTGTTTCTACAACCATCAGTGTCAGAGGAGACAGGGAAGGAAGGGCAACTAGAGCTAGAAGATAGCAGAACCTTTTCTCTGGCACATCCTTTACCACTAGGAGGAACAGGAAAGCCTCATGGGTACGTGATAAACACTTGCCAAACCTGTGTGGGGACATCCCTAATGATCTCTTTAAGATGAAATGATGACATAAGTATAATGCACAACCTCAAGCTCTAGGGAGAAAAAGCCAATTTTTAATTTGTTGGTTTACAAAAACAGTAACATGGCTGTATAAGCTAGCCCCATTCCACTGCCTCTGTTTCTTCTCCAGCCCCTGTCATGAATTGGTAGCCAGAAACCTTCTGTGAATTTCTGTGTCACGGGAACTTTAAGACCAATTTTGTCTCCTCCGCCTTTCACCCTCCCGCTGTTCCGCGTATCACATTATATATCTGAGGAGAAGCACTGTTGCTGACTGCATGAAATTGGATCTCAAATATTCTTGGTCCATAGACCATGTCAAGTAAAGGGACATAAGACCCTAGAAAACATTTACCCTACACCTTACCAGATGGCAAAAAACAAACAAAAACAGAGAATTCAGGAAAACGACATTGTTTTTGATGAGGCACTGATGAAGGGTAAAACAAAGAATTGACAAATTCTGGTCAAGAAACAAAATTGTAAGTATTTATGCCATAGAGAAAGCAGCCTGCAACCCCAAAGAACTCTTGAGAACAAGCAGGCTATTCTTTCTAGACCGCTGCTCTGGAATGGGCTTCATGAGCCCTCCTTCCTATACTTCTGTTCAACCTGTCTAGTAGGTAAACAAGAACTGAATAGTTTTTGGCTTGACAGACATATAATGGAAAGAATTACACTCACAAGCCAAGGTACATTTAGCTTCTGCTCACACTGAGATTTACTAATATTTTTGAAATCAGATTTTCAATTTCTTTTGGATTTCCCCACCAATATTTAAATTCATTAAGTTAATTATCATATTAAAAATCCTTACAATGAGCAGTTAGAGGGCTTTGGGGATAAAGAGCTGGGCCATGGATTCAGGAAAACCAGAGTCTGAATCCTACTTAATATACTTATTTGCTATGTTATCTTGGGCAAGTCATTGACCTGCTATTTACTTCAGTTTTCTCATCGGTAAGATGGCATTAATAATAGATCCTACCTCACATGATTTTCATGACAACCAAATGAGATATTTATAAAGTGTTTAGCACAATGCCTGACACACAGTAGGTGTTTTTACAAAAGCTATTATTCTTTATCCATTATACAACACCACTCAGAAATAATCTCTTGCTCGGGTTTCTGATTAGGACTGACATAGCTCGCTCCACCCCACTTTATTCCTGCCTGCAAAGCTTTTGTTGGAACAGATTCAGGTTTCTCAGTGTGACCTGTAGACTGCGGCCTCTGCAGACCAGGAACTCCCAAGGACTTCAAAAAGCACTCCCTGCCTAGATATCCATGTTCTAAAGAGAAATGAGAGTCCAGCTGCTTCCTTATGAGCTGAGGAGGAGGGCCATCTTCAAACAATCAAGTGATTCCCTGGGAAGCTGTGTTCTTCTCCATCTCAGGTGTTTAACCCTTGTTTTAAAAATTCCTGTGAGATCCTTTCCAACTCAAGAAAAGGAGAACATGTGAAACCTTTTCTCCTAACACAACCATCCCAAAGAAAGTATCCTTTCCTAACTAGTCCTCCTAGCATAAGAATGGTTAGGTCTATTTTTATACATATAGATATGCATATAAACAAAAAGCAGCACACACGGAATTATTTCACTGTGATGGTGACCCTGGGATATGCCAAAAGAGTTTTAGCTCCAGTGGGTCCTAGCAGATTGTGACTCTGGCTGTTGTTGGAGGACCAATGTAGCCAAGCTCAGCAAGGTTTAGCACCAAACAATTGGGTACAGGATGACTAATTTTTTTGGTCATGAAAGTACTGCTAAGTATGGTAAGGTTTATGACCTAAGTGAAAGTAGTACCCCACAGGAATGAAATTCCATACCCCTGAAGTCATGATGCATCCACACGAACACACAGACATCTACACACACATTCAAAGAAAAACACATTCTTGGCACCATTCTTTAACACCAATGAGAAATAAAGATACTTTTAAAAAAATTAATCCCTTTGCTTTACATCACATTCATGTCTAAATATATTCCTCCCCTTCTTCTATCCAGGAATCTTTCTTTATAACAAGGATTTAAAAAGAAAGAGGAAAGAAAAAAGCAATTCCATAAAATTGGAAAAAAAAAAACATTAAAAAAAAAACAGAAGATGATTGGCTAGCTTGTTTGTGGTTTCTTGCGTCCTGACTGGTCAGAATTTTCAGTTCTCAAATGGGCCCACTGCCTGGCACAAAAGAATAATATGGTAAGAACTTAACTCCTACACTCAGCACAAACTACAGTCATGAGATTAGAAATATTTGAAAAACTCCCACTTATAAAAATCTTCCTAACTTTCCTATTATATGTAGTATCATTATTATTTCTTTTATAACCCTTACTTTCTGTTTTAGTAACAATTCTAGGCAAATGGGGTTAAGTGACTTGCCCAGGGTCACATAGCTAGGAAGTGTCTACGGTCAGATTTAAACCTAGATCTTCCCTACTTCAGGTCTGGTGTTTCAGCCACTGAGCCACGTAGCTGCTCCCATACACACATACACACACATTATTGTTAATGGCACCATTATTCACCCAGGCACCCAGAAATCTAGGTGTTACCCCTGACTCATCACGTTCTTTCACCTCCCAAATCCAATCTGTTGTCAAGTCCTGTTAATTCTGCCTTCACACATCTCACGTATACACCCCCTTCTCTCCTGAATTTTAAACAACTACCCTGGTACAGTCTCTTGTCACTTCATACCTTTACTGCTGCAATAGCTTTTTAGCTGGACTCCCTACCTCAAGGATCTCCTTTAGCTAACTGGTAGGCTGATCTTCTTAAAAGCAAGTCTGGCAATATCAACCTTTTCCTGTCCTGGCTCCATTCACTTAACTCCAGTGGCTACCTATGACTTACAGGATCAAATATAAAATCTGTTTTTTAAAAGGCTGGCCCCTTCCTAACTTTCTGGTTTTATTATAATCTATTGCCCTCTAAATACTTTCAAATACTATGACACTGTCACTGTTCCTTGAACTAGACATTCTAACTTCCAATGTTGGGCATTTTCTTTTCTTTTCTTTTCTTTTTTTTCTAAACCCTTACCTTCCATCATAGAATCAATACTAAGTATTGGTTCCAAGGCAGAAGTGCAGTAAGGGCTAGGCAGTGGAGGTTAAGTGACTTGGCCAGAGTCACATAGCCAGGAAGTGTCTGAGGCCAGATTTGACCCCAGGCAGCACCTGCTATCCACTGAGCCACTTAATTGCCCCTTGGGCATTTCACTGGGTGTTCCCCATGCCTGCCAAACTATTCATTTTCAACCCAAGCTCTTGGCTTTCCAGGCTTCAATCAAAGCTAAGCTAAAATCTCCCATTTTCAATGAGAAACCCTTCCTGATTTCCCATTAATATTAGTACCTTCCCTTTGTGATTATCTCCAATTTATCTTGTATATAGCTTGTGTGTACAAGTTGTATATATGTTTATATACCCCATTAGGCTGTGAGTCCCTTGAGAAAAGAGATATTTTTGCCTTTCTCTGTATATTCAACACTGAGCATAGTGCCTAGCTCAGAGTAGATAGTTAACAAATGCTAGTTTAACTTGCCTTTTCTTATACTAAGCAGAGAGCAATAGATTTTGCCAGACTGCCAAAATGGTCTATGACAAAAAAATTTAAGAACTCCTAGATTAGATGATCTGTGAGATCTCTTCAGCTTTGAATTTATAATGGTCCCAGGCTACTATCCATAGACCAGATTTAGGTTCTCAAACAGCATCAATAAATCAATATTTATTTAAGCTCTTTTCTAGAAGGCAAAGTACATAAAAGTATAGAACTGAGCCAGGTGAACCAGATTAAAAATAAGAAACTATAACAAAATAAATTTTTAAAAAACCATAGTTAATTTGTGGTTTTTTAAAGCCAATATGCTGGCACACAGATCCATTTCTATTTGAATTTGACACTACTGAGGTAGAGAACTCTGGATTCAGAAGACCTGGGTTCAAATCTCTCTCCAAATACTTACTGCTTACATTTCCTTAGGAAAGTTCTACCTGGGCTTTAATTTCTTCATCTATAAAATAAGAAAGTTAGACTAGATGTTTCTGAGGTCCCTCTCCAGTTTTAGATCAATGATTCTATTATCCCAGTTCTTCATGATCATTTTTTTCTTTTCTGCTTAAAAGTTTTTAGTGAAAATTAAAAACTCTGCATTTCAGGGCAATCTGTATGATGTCAACCAATCTCCCAGATTCCTAATGAGAAAACAGAAGTCTTGTAGAGTTCGGTGATATGCACACTAATGAATTTCAGTCACCTAGAGGCTGTTTGTGTTTTGCTTTTTGTCATTAAAGCCTTCTGGTTTACCTGGTAATGTGGCCAAAGCTTGTTAGGTTTGATGGGAGTAGAAGATCCGGGAACTGAATTGGGCCCATGACTGAATACCCCAAGCTGGAATTCTTTAAAACTAACCCTTCCATCACCATCTTGGTCCAGTTTATTAAACAAATCTTCAAGTTCCTATAGAAAAGGCATTGAAACTCAGAATTAGGAACAAGATCTCTGGGTAATGCAGTCATATTTGTTTTAGTTTATTTTTTTTTAAATTTTATCTTTATTTTATTCTAGTAACAAATTTACGTATTGCTTTTCCAAGGTTATATATGATTCATGTTGTCTCCCTCCCCTCTTCCTCCCCCGTCCCAGAGCTGACAAGCAATTCCACTGGGTTATGTACATATTATCACTCAAAATCTATTTCTATGTTAAAGGCTTCTGCTAGCAATCTTGCATTACAAACCAATACTCCAATTCATAAACCCAAATAAATGTGATAGGTCCTATGTTTTTATCTGTATCTGCATCCTATTTGTTTTAGGAAATTCAAATACCTTTTCTCCTCTCTCCTCCAACTCTTATGGGGAAACACTGGGAAGCTGATTCTGCAGACCAAAATGAGACCTGCTCGGTTTTTACCATTACTCAGAATTTCCAGAAATTCCTTCTTACTAGCAATTTTTGTGGCAAAATTTGTTAGCATATTCTACTATTAACTGAAAGGCTGATTCCTATTATCCTAGGGACATTTTTACTTAGGAAACTTGTCAAAAGCCATTGGAAAGAATGACAGATTAGAGTTAAAGGACCTTAGTTTGAATGGCAACTCTACCAATACTTCGCCTCTATAATGTTGGATAAATCTCTTAATGCCTGTAAAAATTAGGTTTGACTAGAGCAATGATGGGCAAACTATGGCCCACTGGCCAGATGCAGCCACCTGAAATGTTCTATCTGGCTGCTCGACATTATTCCTAATCTGATGAACACAATGATGATACAATACAATGAAACTTCAAAAGAGTTGCCTTAGAAACAGACTGACAGCTGAGCATTTCCTTTCCTTTGGCCCCCTCTTTAAAAAGTTTGCCCATCACTGAGCTAGAGGATTAATAAAGTTACTCCTAGCTCTAAAACTAAGATTCTATAATATGAAGTCAGTAAGCATCTATGTAACAAGGCTTTTTAACAACAACAAACAAACAAACAAACAAAAAAAACCCTTCTTAGAATTGATACTTAGTATAGGTTCCAAAGGCAAAAGAGTGGTGAGGGTTAAGTGACTTGCCCAGGGTCACACAGCTAAGAAGTTTCTGAATTGATATTTGAACCCTGGACCTTCAATCTCCAGGCTTGACTCTCTATCCACTTAGCCACATAGCTGCCCCATTGACAAGGCTTCTTAATACTTTTTACATCCAAGCCTTTCACAGTGTTTATCAGAACTCACTCTCTCCCCATGCCATAGTTAGCCAGAATTCCTAAACATCCTTCCTTTAGTTAAACAATGTTTATGTGGCCTCTACCCTTGGGATTTCACATTGGAAACACTTTGGGTAACTGGGGAAAGTGACAGAACTTTAAATATTTCAAGACTCTAATCATGTTCATCTGTTTTTGTTCTTTAGTTTAATTATTATTCAATTTTATTATTTTTAATTACATGGAGAAACAATTTTGGATAGATGTTTTCTAACATTTTCCCATTCAAATTCCTTTCCTCCCTCCCAAAGATGGTAAATGGTCTAATATGGGTTATGTTAGTGCTTTCATGAAATATATAATTCTATATTCCTCATGTCACAATTGAAATATCACATATACAATAAAAAAACTCATGAAGTAAATAAAGTGAAGATGACATGCTTTTGATGAGCAATCAGATTCCATCAGTTCCTTCTTTGGCTGGGAATGGTATTTTTTTTTTCATCCTGAAGCCTTGGGGTAATCTTAGAACCTTCTTTTGCTGATAATTTAGTTCTTCACAATTGATCATTATACAATATTTCTGTTACTTTATATACTGTTCTCTTGGTTCTGCTCACTTCATTTTGCATCAGTTCATGTCATTCAGAGTTTTCTGAACTCTTCCTGTTCATCAGTTCTTATGTGCAATAGAACTGTGCCATTTTCTTCTCTAGTATGTCCCCGTTTTACAACTGAGAAATTTTCCATTACTCCAGCTGTATGTCTATAAACCATGCCCATTTCAGGTTCTTACCTCTTTTTCAAGTTCTTGCAGTCCAATGCTCTTACAAACTGTTGCCAATTCTTCTTCATCTAGATAACCACTGCTCCCAACACCAAGCTCTTCCCAGATTCCCCGGACCTGGTTCTCAGTTACCTCCAAGGAAGCATTGGGGGACTTTTGGGAATTCCCATATATCTCAGGATTCCAAGTATGGCCTACAAATCAAAGGGAAATTTAAAAAAAAAACCATTCGGATAAAGATATGAGAAATTGTTTAATGTGAGAAAAAAGTTTTCACAAAGGATTAAAGAACTCACCAAGAGCCAAAGAGATTCCAAAATATAAAAAATAACTTTTTGGGGGGATAGCAAACAACTATAAGCAAGGCGAGTTAAATGTGATGGAATATTATCGTGCTGTAAGAGGTAAATGTGAATATGATAAATATGAAAAGTTCAGAGAATCTTAGGAAGACTTGCACAAATTGATATGGAGACAGAATCAAAAGGATAGTTACATAGCCACAATAATGTAAAGGAAAATAGTGCTTAAAAAAAAGCATGAGATTCAGATCAATGAAGACCAATTCTGAATCCAGCAGACTGACAGATGATGAAACTTGTATCTCCATCACCTCAATAGAAAGGTCAGAGAAGCAGATTGATTTGATGCATATAGCATCAGACTATGACAAATGTCTTCATATATTTTGCTTAATTGTCCTTCCTAATGATAAAATTTGTTGTCCAGTCAGATCTGACTCTTTGTGGCCCCACAGGAAAATCCATGGGATCTTCTTGGCAAAGATGCTAGAATTTTGCCATTTTCTTCTCCAGTATGTCCCCATTTTGCAAATGAGAAATTGAGACAAATAGGGGATAAGTGATTTGCCCAGGGTCACACAACTAGTAAGTGTCTAGAGTATTTTAATTCAGATTTCTTGAATTTTTGACTCCAAGTCTAGTACCCGATCTACTATACCACTTAGCTGTACCTTGTTATAATATATATAGGGTTATTGGAAAATGACAGCAAATAAAAAACATCAATAAAGTCTAAAAAAACAACCCACACCTAAGATCATTATAAGCACACAAAAAAAGATTATATATTAAAAATATATGTTTTTTTGTTCAAATGTCTTTTTTCCTTTATTTTACCCACTGACCCTCTTGTGCCTGAGAGCTCAATTTATTCACACAATTTATCTTTTTTTTATCTTGACTTTAGTTAACTTGACCCTCAGCTCTGAGAGGCAGGTGCTATTATCATTCTCATTTTACAGATAAGAAAACCAAAGCATTGAAGGTCAAGTGATTTTTCCCAACTATACAATTCTACAATTTATAGGTATTCACACCAAGGGCTTCCTGACAATTCCAGCACTCTATCCAGTATGCCACACTGTCTCTAAAAAGAGTTCATTTGAAGTTGAATGGATAGTTTTTGTAAATGTTCATGCACTCAATATTTATATTATTCAGAGTACACATCACAATTTCCCATAAGGAATCCTACATGCAGAAAAACTATGACATAGCCCATATTTTACATATTAAAAATGATACATTAGGGGGCAGCTGGGTGGCTAAGTAGATTGAGAGCCAGGCCTAGAGATGGGAGGTCCTAGGTTCAAATCTGACCTCAGACACTTCCTAGCTGTGTGACCCTGGGCAAGTCACTTAACCCCCATTGCCCAGCCCTTACCACTCTTCTGCCTTGGAGCCAATACACAGTATTGACTCCAAGCTGGAAGGTAAAGGTTTAAATTTTTAAAAAATTTATACATTAGTTCTTTAGCAAGAAACTATAGAAAAATGAAAGTCTAATGGTTACTACTTGACAAGGTGACATTTGAAATTTTTTTGTGAATATGTAATTATATAATCAGTTCAATCTCAGAAATTTAAAATATTCTGTATTTGAAAAGACACTAAATATTATCTATAAAACACATCTGTATTAGAAAGAAGAAATGTTATGCCTTTTATTTACAACCTTAATGCTACCTCAGTAAAATTTTACTTATCTTGAGAGAACACAATATTGCTGAGGTATTAGAATGTTTGTTTGAAGAGAACGAACCCACACACCTTAAGACTTGTTTCTACACACAACCCCTCCTGAGAATACCAGTCATGTGGGCTCAGGCTTGACCTGCTGAGTGAAGTAAGAAGAGAGGCAGCATTCCAAACCACTGGATCCCAAGCCCTACTTCCACCCGAGTGATATGAATGTATCGGGTGAAGGCACTGTGTAGTCTAAGCTATTTGGATAGATTTGGTTGCACTAAGAAAATTAAACCTATTTTCATATGTACAACACCCCAGTGACATTGAAGCTTACAGATTTTTTTAAAAAAGCAAAGAATAAAAACTGGTCTCTGTGATCTCTGAGAACCTTTCTGACTCTAAAATTTTAAATCTCAAAGCACTAAGGATTTAAAGATTTATTTCCCAGGGTTGGTATACAAGGCAAATTAAAAAAAAAGAAAGAAAGAAAAGAAAACATCTAAATATTCTGCAGTTTCATCCAACTGTTTGTATGCTTACTGTCATTTCTGAACTAGGAGGTAAAGGTTCCCTTACAACCTGTTCCTCAGGTAGAAGTTGCCTAAGGATTTTGGGGCTATGTTTCTCTTAAGGGTGGAGGCAGTTTTGTGTCTGAATTCCTTTCATACACTGGCCTTTTTCTACAGGTATTAGTTTAAATGCAATAGTCTAACCAACTAAAAAATTACACGTAAAATAAGTCTTCCCTTTTTTCCCCCCTCACTCCATTCAGCACCTGCTGCCTTGCCAAGTTTCAACTCCACAGAAGAAGATGCCCCTACCAGGTTGAGTCCAACATCTCTAATCTCATCACCATGCTGCCAAATCAATTGACTGACAGGACTTCCCTCAGCCTCCTCTCTCCTCTGGCTGGAGGATTAGAGGGTGGAGTACCAATCTCCTCCCAATGCATTCCTTTAGAATGGGCACAGAATGGACTTTTGGACTCATTCCACTCTGGATTTGCTCTTCTGCCTGTTTTCAGCTGCAGGTCTTCTTTAGTATTCCCTTTGGTGTATGGTCTTTCCACATTTGAATATAAACTCTTTGAGGCAAGGACTGACTGTTTCTTTTTAATAGTTACATCCCCAGCATTGAACAGTGCCTGGCACATAGTTAGGCGTTTAAAGAAATGTTTATTGGATTTTCTTTTTCTTACTCAAAGAAGTAAGAACTTTTTTTTCCCAAACACAAATAAACAAGTATGCTAATGGAAGCTAATTTTTAATTCCATAGAAAATTCAAGTTTAGTTTCAGTTGCCTAAGTTCTTTGGCCAGGCTTCTCCAGTCTTCAAAACTCCATAGAACTGTAGTCAGTGAGATAACTCTAAGAGGTCCATCAACACATAGAAAACGTAAATAAATACCCAACCCTGATGTTGATTAGTCTTGGATGGTTTGTATCTGGCAAGACAGAATGAATGAACACAGTTTAAATTATAAACCCAAAATTGGGGACTGGTATTTATTATGGAGATCCCTGAAAACTTGGCTCAGAAAACTTATGGTAGTAAAACAAACAAACAAAAAACACTGGGCTTGGATGGAATTATAAGACCTACGCTTAAGTCCCAGTCTAACATTGATTAGCTTTGTGACTTTGGTTAACTCATTGGCCTTATCCTCCAACCTCAGACTTCCTTAACTGTGCAACTTGGGAAAGGAGGAGAGAAGTGCAATCTCTGAACTTTCTTTCAGTACTAATACTCTATGATCTATGGAAGCCTCTTTTAAGCTGATGGCCACAAATACTGGCACTACAGCTTTAGAAACTGCCAACACTCACCTCAAAGAAATGTTGATGTCTTTAATGGCTCTATAACCAGTTTTTTTTCACTGGTCCTCACCAAATGTGTAGGTATGTGTGTATATATATAAAACACCATACCAGCCCAAACTCTCACTTCTTAATTATTTCTTCCGGTCTTTGAGAGTTCCCCATAAATAGAACACTATCTATCCAATCTCATTTTTCTCTTTGTCCCAACACTGTCTTCCATTTAGTTAGACTAGTTTGTTTACTGTGCTATCAAAATGTCAATTCTAACTCCTTCCACGCTTCCACTCTAGTTGTTCTTCCCATTAGAAAAGTAGCCCCATCTGTCCTTGATCTGTCTAAATCCTACACATTATTTTAAAGTTTAACTTAAAACCCTTCAATGTCATCTCCTCTCTTCAATTATTTTTCTCCACTGAATTGTCAACATGTGTATTCCATGGCAATCACCTAATAAATGTTTAATGAATTGAAATCATATTCTTTACCAAATAGTTTGGCATTTAATGATAGCCTAGATTGGGATTTTTTAGTATTATTTCCTGCATGTTACTCTTGTCTTGTCTCACCTCCTCCAGAGGTATATCAATATGATAATCTTAAGGAATTGACTGGAGCACTGCCTTAATATTCTCAGAGCAAACACTGGCCAATTTATTACAAATAAGGCAGCAAGCTTAATCCTTACCTTGTGTTTCAAAAGTCTCAATCTGGGGTTCCTTAGCATTTTCAGCTTCTTCATCTGACTTGAGACTCTGCAAAAAAATTAATAGAGAAAGAAATAAATAAGAGGATGTCTATGCGAAGGGGACAGACTAGAAATAAAGGCAGAATGGCTTAATTCTGGGAAAGTCTTGTATGTGAGGAATTAAAACCTTAAAAAATTTGCAAATCTTTCCAGTAGTTCCTTTACTATTTGTTAAGGGTGCCCTTGGAGCAGTTCTTAATCTTTGTACCTAGGGTAGCTACCTGGCAAAAAGGATAGAGGACCGATGCAGAGTGCAATGAGCTAAACCAAGAGAACATTGAACACAGAGGTGAATTTATTGGACTTTACTGCCAGCAGCAATGCATTAATCCAGGAAGGATTTATGAGAAATGCTATCCACATTAAAAGAAAGAACTGTGGGAGTAGAAACGCAAAAGAAAAACACATCATTTACCACTTATCACTTGTATATATAGGTATGTGATTTGGGGTTTTGGCTTTAAAAGATTGTCCCATAGCAAAAATGAATAATAAATAAATAGGAATCAAGTGATAACATTTGTACAATCCAGAGGAATTGCTTGTTGGCACTGGGAGGGGGGAGGGAAGAGGGGAAGGAAAGAAAATGAATCATGTAAACATGGAAAACTATTTTTAAAATAATAAATTTTTAAAAAAGGATAGAATACCAGACCGGTAGTAAGAAAGATTCATCTTCATGAGTTCAAATGCAGCCTCAGATGCTTCCTAGCTGGGTGCTCTTGGGCAAGTAACTTAACTTTGTTTGTCTCAGTTTCCTCAGTTGTCAAATGAATTGGAGAAGGAAATGGTAAACCCCACTCCAGTATTTTGCCAAGAAAACCCCAGTGGAGTCATGAAGAGTTGGACACACCCAAACAACAATGAACCAGGGGTCCCTTTGTCAGTCTAGTGAAGCCTATAGACCCTTTCGTAAGATGGTAGTTTTACCCTTACACAAAGTTTGTAATGTAGCAGATTGTTGTAGTGACTTCTCTCTGGCCCAAGTATGTCTACCCTCAGGCCTGGACCTCAGAGTAACAAGATCTGACTGTTCTTTATAACAGTAGCAGATTTATTCAGGTTTATAATAGGACAGGGTAAGGAATAGAGGGCTAAGAGTGTCCCTATAACTAATAAATCTCTTTCTGTCCCAGACCCACTGACTTGCACAAGGTCACTTTGGTCTCCAACAATGCTGAAGCTATACTATCTCCCTCTCTGCCTAAATTTCCTACCTTCCCATCTAACTGCCCTAGTCTGAGCCCATCCAAAATAGTCTTTGATGATAGTTCAGATCTGGTAGCTGGATCAGGAGTCTGTGACGAGTGGTCAAGTCACTAAAAGTCCAGGTTGAGGTTAACAGATAAATTAGCAGACTGTAGTAGTAAAGATGTTTATTACAGACTTCTCAGGATCAAAAGCTGTCTCTATGATAAAGGACTTGCTGGCTGGGCTTTCACAGGGACATCAGGACCAAAGTAGATTAGGAATCTGGAAGAGGGAAAGCTCAGTCCAACCGCTGTGACTGCCTCATTGCTCTCTTCCCCTCCTGCTCTCCTGGCTGTCCATTAACTGCTCCAGAACACTCTCACAGAATTCCAAACTCTCCTCCTGCACATTCTGTCCCTTGCCTTCCAAGCCAAATCTGCTTTCCTTACTTTGTCACACATCACCTCTGTCTGCATTCATTTTTTCCTTCTTCTGACTTTCTCAGAATAATGTTTTTAAATGCATACAATAAAATGCACAAGATTTCAAAGGAAACCAAACATAATGAAAAACAGTTTTCAAATTATTATTTTTGAATTTATTTTTTTACCGATTACATGTAATAAATTTCCACATGAGTTTCCCTAAGTTATATGATCAAATCTCTCTCCCTTTCTCCCTTCCCCTTCCTGGTGCTGGTAGTCGATTCAATCTGGGTTATATATGTATTATCTTGCAAAACATATTTTCATATTAAAATTATAAAAAAAAACCACACAACCAGTTCATAGACCTTAGACTTAAGAATCCTGGCCTTAAGGCCTCAAATTTAATGAGACCTCCCATTGTATGAAAACTGGCAGAAGCTACAAGACTGATTGATTTATTACTTTTATTACAAGATTGATTTATTACTTTGTTGATTTTCTAGACTTAAAAATCTGACAGAGAAAATGTTAATGATTGTAGTTTATAATGCAGTTTAAGTGTTTTGTGTACACATTCCACCTAACCCCCACACACAAAGAGAATCAACTGTTAAATAATTACCAGCATCTCCCTGCCTTTATCACTGCAAGTATACCTCACAGTTACACTTAACTCTGTTAGAGATAGCATGGTATAAAGCAACGTGGTAAATAAGTGAAATACTGGTCTTGGAATTAGAAGACTAGACTCACATATTAATACTTGGTGGAGAAAGGATTCAATGAGGACAACTAGAGAGGGCAAATGTGGAAATAGGGGGATTAATGGAAAGGCATCAGATTTTGACAGAACACCTAGAATACAGTGTAGTATCAAAGGATCTGGGTTCAAATTATGTATTCGTCATTTCCTACTCTAAGTAGCTTTGAGCAAGTTTCTTAATCTCTAGACTTTGTTTTCTCATCTAAAAAATGAAGGGGATACACAATAACAGCCTCTGACAATATATAGAATGTTCCATGCCTTCAATAATCTACTCCAAATTTTTTAAAGAACATCCCTGGAACCTCCATAACCTTGTGATGTCAAGGCATTCTGGGAATTATCCAAATTCCCCCTTCTAAAACAATCACTGGTTCCACCATCAAAGCTAGCACAGAAGAATTGATCAGTGCTAGGCAGCTACAATTTTGCATTTCTTACATTCATACCTCTGTTGACTGCTGGTATAGGAATAAGTCTACTTAATAAAACACAACTTATCTTTTCAGCATGTTCTTAGTCCTATAATAATCTGCCCAAGGACAGAGATCCCTAAACATTGTAAATTGTTCAGGGAACCTGCCAGCAATTACAAATGCCAATTGTGTGATTGTAATAGTAGCTATTCTTACTTGACTGTATGACAGAGGAGTTGCAGGCAAGTAATCAGGAAGACGGGGTTCAGATAATGCCTCTGACGCTTATTAGCTGTGTGACCAAGGGCAAATCGTAACCTTTTAATCTCTTTAAGTTTCATTTTCCTAATCTGTAAAATAATCTTAGTATCTACCTCAGAGCGTTGAGGCTCCTGTGAGCTATGTGAAAGGTTTCCTAAACTTTAGAATGTTATTTAAACATCATAGATTAATAATACTATGTTACACATGGTAATTATGTATCTTATTTTTACATATACCACATAATATTATTAATAACATTACTATTTGTTGCAAGATAAATTCATAGGATGTGAACATGATAAATAAGAAGTACTTTGGGAAATGTCCCTTTTAGATCAACCTGGATTACCTAGATCAGTGATGGGCAAACTTTTTAAAGAGGGGGCCAAAGGAAAGGAAATGCTCATCTGTCAGTCTATTTCTAAGGCAACTTTTGCGAAGTTTCATTGTATTGTATCCTACTCGTTGTATTTTTCAGATTAGGAATAATGTCACAGGCAGGACAGAACATTTCAGGGGGCCGCATCTGGCACACGGGCCGTAGTTTGCCCATCACTGACCTAGACCATGGCTAAATAGGGCAATTCAGATGGATATGGGAGGATCAAAATTATTTCCTTTGTTGATTAAAAGCCAAAGTCAGTGGTAAATGCCTAGAGCTCATCCACAAGGTAGGTAAATGCATTCTCTCATGGATTTTGTGTAGGATCCTGTGTAGAAATCCTGTGTAGATTCTGTGTAGAAAGGTCTCCTGTCTAGCCTCTTGCACTTTAAAACTACTTGCTATGAAGCTGTATACACCAAGAAGTTTTTTCTCTCCACTTCTTCTGTACTTGAGAGTTCATGTTATTTCATACCGGCTCAGTTTTTCTAGGAGTGAAAATTGAGCTTTTCATTCAATTCAAAAAAGTGACCTAGTCAGTCAATTCGCAGTAGAAGTTTTACTATCGCACTCATCCCCAGCTTTAGCAGGGGCCACCTCTGACTATTGTGATGTCACCAGTGGCTTCACTGAGGCATGATTAGCCCAATACTGAGTTTCTGGGGCAGCAAAACCAAGATGGCAGCCTCGTAGCAGCAAAAGCTGAAACACAAACTGAGTAGTTAGGGAGATGGAAGGACTAGATAATGGGGCCTACCTCGACACTCTCCAAAGAGGCCGAGCGTCTCAGTGGGCTTTTCACATTGGCATTTACTTGCTGTTCTTGCAAAAACTTGGTTTCAGACTCAGGATCTTGTAGCTCAGGTCGGGACCGACGACCGTACCACTTGGCTCCATTCACATACTTTGGCTGAACTTCATCTGGGTCAGCTAGGAAAAAAAGTCAGGAAACTTGAGAAATATTTTAAAAGGGAAAAAAAGCATCTGGACCCACACATTCCAAAATAATGCCTTTTAAAGTCTTTTCTTTGGCAAGAAAAACAAAAACAAGAAACCTTCAAAGTATGAAATGTAGACTGATCTCTAGTGATCAGTCTGTCAATGTGGCGCTACCTTGATGTATTTTAATAAACTCCTTTTAATTCTCAAAAAAAAATGGCACATAACTTTAGAAGTTTGCCAATAGCTTATTATTTACTTTACATTTATACTTTGCATTTTAAAACAAAATTTTGAGGCTATAAAACCTAGTACATATAGGTCAGGATTGGCACAAGAATGGTAAAAACATACTTCTTGGCTCCAACAAATGGTTAAATAATGCCTTTGAAACTTAAAACACATATGCCAGAAAAGAGCTCAGGATTTTCTTTGTTGGGTTTCTGGTGACCCTTTAGAATCCTGTGTGCCTACTCCTAATTAATTCCAGCTAAAACTGTCAGGGCCAGAATTTACTTCATTTGCAGCAGTGATATGGAATTGAGGAGGAACATCAGGAAAGAGGGGAAACTAGCTATAAAGAAGATAGATTTTAGAGATCAGAGACAATGAGGAAATAATAGGGGGATACCTAAAAAGAGAGGGGCAGGGAAGGGTAAAGACTAGGTAAATAGAAATCTAAACATATTAATCGAATACTCATCTAGCCTTCCATATTAGTTAGGCAAGATCCTTAAGGTCACTAAATGCTGGAGATAGGGGGAAAAAACCTAATAATCCCTACCCTCAAGGAATCTAATAGAGAAGATATGAGAGGAACACAAGTAAGTATGATACAGGAAAGGTGAAAGAGAATGAGACAAAAATAGGGGAAAGAAAAGTTAAGAGAAGCAATGTGTGTGATGGACGACTACTACTGTGCTGTAAGAAATAAGGAGCAGGTTAATCTTTTATTTTTAAACTCTTGACCTTCTGTCTTGGAATCAATACTGTGTGTTGGTTCCAAGGCAGAAGAGAGTTAAGGGCTGGGCAATGGGGGTTAAGTGATTTACCCAGGGTCACATAGGTAGAAAGTGTCTGATCCTAGATTTGAACCCAGCACCTTCCATCTCTAGGCTTGGCTCTCAATCCACTGAGCCACCTAGGTGCAACCAGAGAAGGTCAATCTTAAAAAAACATGAAAGACTGAAATGAGCAGAACCAAGAAAACATTATATATAGCAACAGAAATATCGTTTGAAGAATGACTTGTGTATGTCTACCTCCAGAGAAAGAACTGATAAATAGGATTAAGCAAGACAGGTTCATACAAACATATATCCTTTTTTTTTTTTTAAACCCTTAACTTCTGTGTATTGACTTATAGGTGGAAGAGTAGTAAGGATAGGCAATGGGGGTCAAGTGACTTGCCCAGGGTCACACAGCTGGGAAGTGTCTGAGGCCGGATTTGAACCTAGGACCTCCTGTCTCTAGGCCTGGCTCTCAATCCACTGAGCTACCCAGCTGCCCCAAACATATATCCTTTTGTCAAATGCCTTCTCTAGTGGAAGGAGAGGAGAGGAGTTACCTGGGAACTTTAATATAACAAACAATTAATAACTTTTAAAAAATAGGAGTATCATGAAATAAGATTACATCCAGATTAAGTTGCAGAAGGCCCTGATCACAAAACTAAGGAAGGGTATGGGGTGACCTTGGTCAAGTCATTTAACCTGTTTTGTTTTGGGTTTTTTTTACTCTGCTAGCAACAGGAAACAAATGCTTTTGAGCAAGGGGATGACATGGTGTAGACATAATTGGATTTGACTTTAGATGCCAAGAAAAGGGAGATGGATAGCTAATTATTTTCAAGTGTAGTGAAATTCTTTATGCTTATTTAATTGTACAAGTTCCTTATATGAGCAAAAGGAATTGTAAATAAGGGGAAGTCAGGTGGGAAGTTATAGGTGTAGGAGGCTCATCCCTGTGAATCACCAAGCCTATTAGGATAAGAAACTTGTTTGTCTTTCTTTGGCAATATTTTGTTCCCTAGTAATGAACCTAACTCATTTCAAAAATCTAAAAAGAAATGAAGAAAAACAGGAAAGAAAGATTAGAGAAAGAGAGAAAATGTAAAAAGGAAGGAGAGAGAGGAAACTTGAGAGGGAAGAAGTAGGGAGGAAGGAAGGGAAGGAGGGAAGGAAGGAAGAAGGAAGAAAGAGAGGGAGAATGGGAGGGGTGGGGAAGGGAGGAAGTCAGTCCTTTATTTTCATAAGCACAATTAAGCAAAAGCAAACTCCCACATTAGTCATATCCATTAGTTATACTGAAAAAAGTGCTGGACTTGGAACCAAGAAGCGCTTGGGCTCTTATCTCTTCTCTGACAATTACTAGCTATCTCTAAGCCTCGGTTTCCTTAACTATAAAACAGGAATAATAATACCTGTGTTGGTTATGTCTCAAGGCTGCTCTGAGGATCAAAAAAGATAGTTTACGTAAAATACTTTGCAAACTCAAAATGCAAAAAAAAAAAAAAAAAAAACCAACTCTTGGTTTTCTAAGCTCTAGAATAATTTTCTGTCTCTTCATAGAGGTACAAAATGATTGTAGAAAGTAAAGGGAATGAAAGATAATGAACAGGAAAGGAACAGAGGGGCTCGTATGAGGCAGGACAAAGAAAGTTTCTTGAGAAGGAGTGGGCTAGAAAGGGTGGAAATTTGGAACACACACAAAAAAAAAACAGTAAAAGAATGTGAAAGGTAAAGAAAATATAAGAACAAGAGCAAAGTGAAGAAGATGGAGCAGGTAGAACCAAGAAGTCATAAAGGAGATGAACAGAGGGACTGGGAACCCAAAGAAAGACATAACTCGGGAAAAAATATACTGCAACTCTAGAAAGGGAAATCTAGTACATCAATGCCTATACACCTGAGTTTTTTTAAAAACACTGAACTGTAGGGGCAGCTGGGTAGCTCAGTGAAGTGAGAGTCAGGCCTAGAGACAGGAGGTCCTAGGTTCAAACCCAGCCTCAGCCACTTCCCAGCTGTGTGACCCTGGGCAAGTCACTTGACCCCCATTGCCCACCCTTACCAATCTTCCACCTATGAGACAATACACGGAAGTACAAGGGTTAAAAAAAAAATTAAAAAAAAATTAAAAAAAAAAACAACACTGAACTGTGGAAACAATTTTAAATCAAGCCAAGAATTAAGTGGCAGCCCAGCAAGAATACCTTTCTGGGGGCAGCTGGGTAGCTCAGTGGAGTGAGAGTCAGGCCTAGAGACAGGAGGTCCTAGCTTCAAACCCGGCCTCAGCCACTTCCCAGCTGTGTGGCCCTGGGCAGGTCACTTGACCCCCATTGCCCACCCTTACCACTCTTCCACCTATGAGACAATACACCGAAGTACAAGGGTTAAAAAAAAACAAACAAACAAACAAACAAACAAAAAAAAAAAAGAATACCTTTCTGAATGGAAGCACAGAGTTGAGTGCTGGGAAATTCATCCCCAGCTGGTATGAGAGGTGGTGTGTCAGGTACTGCATTTGAGCAACTTAACTGTGGATAATTTTGACAATCTAGACAAAAAGTAACAAAAAAATTCAAGAGTAAGTTAGAGTATAATAGCAACATCAATAAACACCTCAAGTTTAAATCTTGTCAACCCTTATAAATCTTACCATCCCATCTACCCCCATCTTAAAATCTCTTTTCCTTTTCATTGCTATACTCCTTAGAAAAAGTAGTCTATATTGTCTGCCTCTACTTCCTTCTCACTCAATCCTTTGTGTGGAATTTTATGACAATTTAGGATTTAGTGGAGGTGGTGTTGAGGTGAAAGCCAGGAGACTGTTGTCCATGTGGTCTTAATTTTGTTAGATAACTAGGGTTTTTTAAATTCTATTTCCTTTTTATTCCTTTACTTCAAATGATTATTAATAAACTTTATAAAATACTTCAAGTATTGAACATTAATTTAAATCTTACATTTGCAATCTAGCTTCCAACCTCCACAAATTCTATCAATTGACGTGCACTTATTAAGCACCTACTATATACCAAGTTCCCTGCTAGGCTCTCAGGATACAAAGGAAAAAAAGTAAAAACAGTCCCCACCATAAAGGGCCTCACAGTCCAGTAGGGAACATTCCCTTGACTGAAATTGCTTCCTTGACTGAAACTGCTCTGTCAAAAGTTATTAGGGCAGCAAGGTGGTTCAGTGGAGAGAATGCTGATCCCAGAGATAAGTGGTCCTGGGTTCAAATCTGACTGTGTGACTCTAGAAAAGTTATTTAACCCCACTTCCAGAACCCCTTACACTTCTGCCTTAGAATTGATACTTAGTTCTAAGAAATAAGGTAAGGGGTTTTTTTCATTTTTTTTTTCCTTGAAACTCTTCACCTTCCATCTTAGAATCAATGCTTTGTATTGGTTCTAAGGCAGAAGAGTGGTAAGGGCTAGGCAATGGAGATTAAGTGACTTGCCCAGGGTAACACAGTGGGAAGTATCTGAGGCCAGATTTGAACCTAGGACATCCCCCACAACCCACAACCCCTGTCTCTAGGCCTGGCTCTCAATCCACTGAGCCACCCAGCTGCCCCCTAAGGGTTTAAAAAAAAAAAAGATATCTGTGATCTCTTAATTGCTATACCTGATCACCTGTTCTCAGCCCATGTTGTCCTTAACCTCTGTGTAGCTTGACAAGACAACAACTAGCCTAATACTCTGCATGTAGCATATATTTTAAAATATTTATTTACTGGAACTGATAATGAGAATTTCTATATCAGAAGCTGCCCCATATTCTTCTTTCATTCCTCTAGATTATGCCTTCTTTATGTCAAGATGGTGCCACATAGCAACACTTGGCAAGGAAACGAATTTACCTTTTCAAGACCCTTCCTATTAATTTATCATATACCTAACTTTCTATCTCCCTTCCCACATATGAATATTAATACCATTCTACTTCTCATTTCCCATTAGTAGAGAAGAAAATACAAATTGATTTCCATCAATCTTCACATTATACCTGTCAAGTTGTGGTAAACATTATGACTTATTTCCCAAAATGAAGAGTTGAAGCACAAAGATATTAAATGACTTACTTAAAGTTACACAGCAATTTAGAGCCATGGCCAAGATTAGAATCAAGGGTTGTGAGTGAAAAATTCCCTAACCCCTTATATGAGGATTGGATATTAATGTTAGCAGTAGTTTTGTTTTGTTTTGTTTTGTTTTTTGTTAGCAGTAGTTTTGAGTTAATCATAATTATAATTCTAGGATAGTTAAATAATGTTAGCATAAGTGATTATCTTAAAGGGCTTTTTGTGATTGTTTTAGTATAAGCTTTATAGCAAGATAATTGCTTGAATATAGCTAATCATTGCTAGCACAGATCTCAGTTTGGGGCCTTACTCTCAAAATTGCTATATCATGGACCCTCAGCAATCATGGTCTTGAACTTGTGATTGGGTTTTCACTAGCATAGAGGATTTTGCCTTAGTTAGAAGCCTGGTGACACCCTTTCACCTTTGTATACATACACCCTATACCTCAAGCTTTCACCCCATTTTGGAGCCTGGCTCCCCCTCCTTACCCTGGCCATCTTAGTATACATCATCCTTGACATCATCAGGCTTAGAAAGTAGGGCTCACGCTCACCCCCCCTTTGTCTATAAAGTGACTTTCAAGTCATCACCAAGTGACTTCTTCTACCAATGAGAATATTTCCTGATTATTTCAACCAATCCACATCTTTCTATTTTTATCACTATCTTGGATTACTTCATAAGTTGTGATATTTCTGGAGTATAAAAGTCCTCTCACAAGGCTTGGAGTCTTTTGGTCTTGACCAGAAATGTGGCTTTATTGTGAGACCAGCCCTCTTACAATAAACCTATTTCTTTATGGCTTGGAGACTCAATTTCCCTTAATTGCATTCCTGTGAATGACAGAATGTCCTTCAATTGGGGAATGGCTGAACAAATTGTGGTATCTGTTGCTGATGGAATACTATTGTACTCAAAGAAATAATGAACTGGAGGAATTCCATGTGAACTGGAATGACTTCCAGGAATTGATGCAGAGTGAAAGGAGCAGATCCAGGAGGACATTGTACACAGAGACTGATACACTGTGGTACAATAAAACATAATGGACTTCTCCACTAGCAGCAATGCAAGGATCCAGAACAATGCTGATAAACTCATGAGAAAGAAAACTATCCACATTATGAGGAAGAACTGTGGGAGTAGAAACACAGAAGAAAAACAACTGCTTGAACATATGGGCTGATGGGGATATTATTGGGGATGGAGAAGCTAAATGATCACCCCAGTGCAACTAACAATAATATGGAAATAGGTCTTGATCAATGGTGCATGTAAAACCCAGTGTAATTTCGTGTTGGTTATGGGGAAGGGGTAGGGTATGGGAGAGGGAAAGAACATGAATCATGTAACCATGGGAAGATATTCTAAATTTTAAAAAAATAAAAATAAATTAATTGCATTCCTGTGGTTGGGAATGGGATTGAATTGGGCCATTGTTAGTAGGTTGGCTGTGAGCTAACAGACCCAGTCCTGGCATAGCCTGCCTGAGGTAACAAACAGACCAATAAGACATTAAATAAAAGTTGACTTAATTAAAAGGGGAAAGGTTAGAAGGAATTTGGGTAACCCTAATGCTTATGTCTCTAACTCAAACCCCAGATCTAAAGTTGTTCCTTCAAAATAATTTCCTACACTAAGTCTAGCCTCTCTAACCTAAAGATACCCAGTCCTACTCTAGCTAAAGTTGCACTAAACCAAACCCCCTTTTGATGGTAATTGAGGTAGTGGTCTTAGGCAGTTAGGCAGGGCCGGGCAAAGGGAAAAGGTCCTGGATCCAGAAAGGAACCAGACCTGATCTTGCAAATCAGAAGGTCAGATGGTCAGGATTACAGGTGGATACAGCTAACAACAGCAAAGCTCCAACAGGTAACAAATAGGATGGGAAGTCAAAGTAGAAACAGCCACCAAGGATAAGCAATTAGTCCCTCCAGTTCAAACAAGAGAAAAGGACCCAGCTCAAACCCTCAGTAAACTGCCTCACCCTCTACTCCCACATTCTAGAATCTTTTCTCTGCATCTGCATCTGTTCCTAGCAGACCATGCTTCACCCAGTCTTGGTTTGAAAATTTCTAATGATGATAAACTCACTGCTTCCTTAGGCAGCTAACTACATGCACTTGAAAACAGCTCTCTCTAATTGTTTCAAAATTTTCCTTTAAATGAAATCTAAAATTTGCTCTTGCAACTTCTATCCATCATTCCCAGTTCTGGCCATTGCAGCTAAACATAACAAGAGCAATTTCTCTTCTAAATGATAGCCTTTGGAGATAGCAATCATATTCTTCTGCCTGAAACAGCAGAAAGAGAAGGAACTCCATTGTAATTTAGTACATAAGTCGCAGGAAAAGTGATTGTCTCCTTCAGTATTAGGATAGCTTGAAAGACAGGTTAAGAATTTGCCAAGGCCACACAGTCTCTCAAAAGAGAAGCCAGTTTTTTGACTTAATGGATTTCTATTAAGGGCACTAAGCTACATTGCCTCTCAGAAATCATAAAATAATCATTTTACTTCAGAAGCAAATAAATTATAGGCAAATTCTGCAGCAAAATAAGTTACTGTACCAAATGTTTGTTTATATTATAAGCTGGATCATCTCCCTCCCATAAACATATATTAAAATGTAAAGTATCCTAGCTGTGTGACCCTGGGCAAGTCTCTTTATCCCCCTTGCCTAGCTCTTCCTGCTCTTCTGCCTTAGCACCAATATATAGTATAGAATCTAAGGCAGAAGGTAAGGATTTTTAAAAAAAACTGAAGTATTGCTGTCTGATCTGAACATGGGAAATCTATAAGAATGGTGCTAGCTACTTACCAAGATTAGAATCTTTATAGGATTCTACTGAATGAACTTAAAATGTTGGTAGCATTCTGAACTAAAGAGCTAGACTCTATCCTCTATTATTGTGGAGGGGCTACTATAACCTCTGCTGAATATTCACTTCATATCCATTATTCTATCCAAACCCCATAACAATCCTTTGAGATATATAGGGAAGGTGTTCTTATTTTATGGGTGAGGAAATTAACAAATATAGAAGATAAGCCTTGCCCAAAGTTACACAACCCAGCTTATCAGGAAGAGATAAAGAATCAGAATGAAGATTTCCTGTACCCCAAGCCCACACACTTTCTTTAAGACATCATGTCCTCAAAATGCAACAAACAATGAAAACAAGTCGAAGACACAAGTGGGACATATTCTCACCTGCTTCCAAGTAGCTACTATCTTCATCAGAAGTGCTAACATTGATCTCTGATGACAGCACAGCCACAAAGCCTTCTTTAAATTCGTCAAAGTTTACCTGGGAAAATTTTAGGGAAATCTTTTCAACATCTTAAAGAAACCATCAGGAACTAATACTTTTAACTCTCTGATGTTTTCTCCTCTCTGGTGAAATTTGCATCTGTTGAAAACACATATAGCATAACAGAATACATGCAGGAATGCCATTTTATATCAAGAACATCACATTCTGGGCAAAATTTTTTCCTTCTTTTTTTTCTTCAGATTAACCATTTGACTATAATTTTAGACTCATAGATTATTAAAAGGAACTCAAGAAAATCTGGCCTCAGACACTTCTCAGCTGTATGACCCTGGGAAAGTCACTTGACCCCCATTGCCTACCCTTACCACTCTTCTGCCTTGGAGCCAATACACAGTATTGACTCCAAGATGGAAGGTAAGGGTTTAAAAAAAAAAAAAAGGAACTCAAGAGATATTCTAGTCCTTTGCCCCACTCCCTCATTTTATGGATGAAGACACTGAAGCCTATGGAAGTAAAGTAATTTGCTTAGGACATCTAGTCAGTTAGTGGTAGAGTCAAGATTAGAAATCATTTCTTCTGGGGGGCAGCTGGGTAGCTCAGTGGATTGAGAGCCAGACCTAGAGATGGGAGGCCCTAGGTTCAAATCTGGCCTCAAGACACTTCCCAGCTGTGTGACCCTGTGCAAGTCACTTGACCCCTTTGCCTACCTTTACCACTCTTCTGCCTACGCAGATACTACTACGCAGTATTGACTCCAAGACAAAAGGTAATGGTTTAAAAAAAAAAAAAACTCATTTCTTCTGACTCAAAGTTTTGTGCTTTTTGTCTTTTGAATGTCTTTTCAAATTCAACAGCTATCAAGCCAGAACTCCCATTTCTAGAACTGTGGAATTTTCCCTTTGAATCTGGGTATTTTCATTCATTCTTTTCTGTAACATTTTAAAATGATAAGCCTACTAACTGCAAAACATGAATCATCAGATAAAAATACAAAACAAAGAATAAAGGAAAGAATTTATATAAATCTGAGAATTTAACAAAGAACCAAGTAAATTAACAAAAGATGTGTTTGTTTGGGGTCCCTTTCTTTGCCTTCATTTTCTTTTCATATATCTGTAACAGTCACAGCATGATCTCCTGATCTCACTTTACATGATATCATTTATGTTTCCATTCTTATATTTTTCATATTTATTTTTATAGGGCTATAATAATATACTATTTAATTAATAGTCATTTCATTGGGCCAAGGAAGAACTTTCACCCAGGGCTGTATTCTCCTGATTGGTGATTGCCTCTACCAGACCACTATTTTAGGAAAGGTTCAACCATACTTCTTTTCAATCTCTCCTTTCTAAGCATTTATTTTATAGCCTCTTCACCACTGAGCTTGCCCTCCATGCGTACACTTTCTTCACTACCATGTCTACCATCCCCTAAACCCCATAGGGACTGTGTTTGATTTTGTATTTATATCCCCAGTGTTGAACAGGGTCGTTGGCATTTAGCAAGATTCAAACTCAGGTCTCCTGACTTCAAAAACAAATGAAAAATAGTCAGTCTTCAAGGAACTTATATTGGAAGGATACAAGATATTCACAAATAAGTGAAACAAGTTAATTTGAGGAAGAGAACAGGGAGAAAGACAGAGTCCACATTATTAATCAAAGGAATCAGGAAATGCTTTCTGTAGGGCTGGTGTGATAGCTGAGTGTGAAGGAAGGTGTGAAGGAAGGTAAGGATTCTAGGAGTCAAGAATGAGGGGAAGTTATATCCCAGGAATGGGGGAAAAGTCTACACAAAGACAAAAAGGTGGGAAATAGAATGCAAATTCCATTGAAGAACCAATAAGCCAGCTTAGATAGAACTTAAGGGATACTGTGAATGACTATAAAAGCCAAAAAGTAGAATCAACCCCAGAACCAGTGAAGAATCTTGAGTAGAAGAGTAACAGAATCTAACCTTTTGGGAGTCATGTGGGGGTTGAGTTGTATAAGGAAGTGACTGGAAGTAGAGAAACCCAAAAGGGAGATAATACTCTGATGCATTTAGTGAACTCTAACTTTTCTTCTGATTCCCAGTCTTGAATGTCCAACTACTTAATGGATATCTCACAGATATCTTTTTTTTTTAAACCCTTACTACTTGCCTTAGAATCAATATGGTGTGTTGCCTATGATATATTGGATATAAGGCAGAAGAACAGTAAGAGCTAAATAATGGGGGTTAATTGACTTGCCCAGGGTCACACAGCTAAGAAGTGTCTGATGCCTATAAAAATTGAACACTAGTTTTTCCTTATCTTGGTACCCTAAGATCAATCCTGCTGTGTTTCTCTAGCAAATTGGGTTTCTGTTCAGCTCCCACCCTTTTGCTGAGTTAAAAGCAAGGGGGAGAGCATTTGTGTTCTGGAAGGACAACAAAAGCTTCACAGCTTCCTGGCATCTGGAAGGATGCTTGCCTCTTGTCCCACATGATTCCTGACATATGGAAAACTGGTCTCTGACACAGACTGAAGTCATGTCTGTCCAATTGGAGAAACTCAAAAAAAGTGACATCACAGGAGTATAAGTTGTGGCTAAAGGAAGCTCAGTGACCTTTTCTGGTCAAGCAGTGGTCTTTTTATGGCCGAGAAACAGTCCATTCTTACCAAGCAGTGGGAGTGAATGAGGACGAGAGCTAAGTCACAAACTCAGGTCAGCTACGCCACAGCCCATGTGATAGGCCTACTTCTCACTATTTAATAAATAATTATGAATTATTATACAGTCTTCAGTGAATTTTAATCTTAACAGTCCAGAAACCAGGATCTCCTGTCTCTAGGCCTGGCTCTCAAGTCACTAAGTCATCTACCTTCTCCCATCCACCAGAGAAATGTTAAACTTAAAATTTAATTCATTATTTCCCCATTTTCCCAAACTCTTTCCTATTCTGAAATTCCCTATTATTGGCAATGGCCAATCTTATCAGTCACCCAGGTTCATAACTTCTGTGTCATACTTAACTCTCACCCTCCACCATTTCAGACAATCATTCAGTTGTTCTGAAAGGACTAATACCTCTGGTGAGAAGGTTTATCAAGCCTTTTTCAAAGGTGCTCATCCACCTTTGGTGTCCATCCGTTACCCAACTCTCACCTGTGGCTCCAAGAAATTATAGCATGTATAGCAGTCATACCCCAGTAAAACCATATCTGCAGACAAGCTAAACTAGGTTGAGGGTAACTGAAAGGCCTTAAACTCATCAGTGACTTAAAGGGTTGCCTGCCCCAAGCATGTGAAGACTTTCCCCGACAGAATGTATAGATGAAAACAATTTGTTCCAAAAGCCATGAAGGCGGAAAAAAGCAGATACTTTGGTCAGATATGGAAGAATCCATGGTCATTTACTGCATCACAGGCCATCATCTGTTGTCCTAACGTTTGGTGTGCCACTGGCCTTCAATAACTCTAGAAGTGAGAGTGAAACTGATGACTTTGTGTAACTGCCTCGCTGAAGTCCAATTCAGGTGCAAGTTAAGTCATCACCCCATGAGGTCCTTTCTCAAAACTTAGAATGAACAACAAACATTTATTAACCACATACTTTGTGCCAGGTACTGTTCTAATTGCTGAGGATACAAAAAGATGACAGTCTCTGCCCTCAAAAAGCTTACAAGCTAATGGGGGAAAGAAAAAACCCAAAAGGAAGCTGAAAAGATGAAGAGGATCCCCAACTACTCTACAGGGACATTAAATCTTGTACAAAAGATTACAACCAGTGGAAAATGAAGAGATGGCTGGCCTAGAAACCATCTTTAAATAAAAGCTTTAAAAGTCCTTTGCTCCACCCTCTAGTCCTCAAAAAAAAAAAAAAAAAAAAAAAAAAGGTAAGTAGAAAGTAATGAGAGTGTTGATGATTTATGAGTAACAAGACTGATGCAATCTCCTGGGATGATAAGATTCTAATCTTGAAGATCAGAGAATGGTGGCCCCAAACCAGATTAAAATGCAATTGGGAACAATTTATGTATTTGTTTTCATATTTTTGCCAATTACATGTAAAAACAATTTTAAAATTCTTTTTTACAATTTTAAGTTCCAAATTTTCTTCCTTCTCCCTCCCTCCTTGAGAAAGCAAGCAATTTGATATGGATTATATATGTATAGTCATGCAAAACATATTCCCATATAAGCCATGTTGTGAAAAGAAAAACACAAATCAAAAAAGAAAAAAAATTTTATAAAATATGCTTCAATATGCTTTCAGATTCCATCAGTTCTTTCTCTGGAGGTAGACAGTATTTTTTTTTTAATCATAACTCCTTCAGAAATGTCTTGAATCATTGTATTGCTGAGAATAGCTAAATCATTCACAGTTGGGTCATCTCATTGTTACTGTGTACAGTGTTCTGGTTCTGCTCACTTCATTTTGCATCAGCTTATATAAGGCTTTCCAGGTTTTCCTGACACCATCCTGCTCATTATTACTTATATGCCACCATTTGTTCACCATTCCCCAAATGATGGCCATCCTCTTAATTTCAAAATTCTTTGATTCTACAAAAGAGCTGTTATAAATATTTTTGTATGTATGGGTCCCTTTTCTTTTCTTTTCTTTCTATTTTTTTAATCTATTTGGCTTATAGTATTGCTGAGTCAAAAAGTATGCATAGTTTTATAGCCCTTCAGGCATAGTTCCAAATTGTTCTCCAATATAGCTAGATCAATTCATAACTACACTGACAGTGAATCAGTATCCTATTGGGTAATATTTATCAAAATAAATAAAAATACAGTAAAATGTAGATAATGTTAGTAAGTGGGAATCTAAGTCAATATGTGGCCCGCAAGTATATAACTCCATTTCTATTTGAGTTTGACACCACTGCTATAGATTCTATACATTTGAAACATCTCTGGTATAAGCCTCATTTTCTCCTCTGACATTGTAACCATTCTGCTGCTTGCCTTCATCTTGGCTTGCACTCCTGGACTATAATAATCTTCTGTTTGGTTTCTCTACTTCAATTCTCATCCCACTTCAGTCCATCCTCCTCTCAGCTATCCTAATTATCCTCCTAAAACACAATACTGACCATGTCACCCCTTCTCTTCAACCTAGTGGCTCCCTCTTACCTCTAAGATCAAGTAAAAAAATCCTCTCTCTGGCTTTTAAAATTCTTTTCAAATTCAACCCTTTCTACCTATCCAGTCTTCTTCTACCTTACTCTCTTCCACTTACTGTGCAATCTAATGATACTGGCCTCCTTACCATTTCTCAAACGAGGTACTCTAGTGAAAATCTGTGAAGTCCCCTATACCTGGAATTCTTTCCCTCCTTATATCTACCTTCTGGCTTCCCTGATTTCCTTTTAAAGTATTATAAAAAATCCTACCTTCTGTAAAAAAAAAAAAATCTTTCCTTGTCCCATTTAATACTAGTGCCTTCCATCTGAGGTAATTTCCAGTTTCTCTTGTATATATCTTATACATGCATAGTTATTCACATATCATCTTTTCAATTAGATTTTGAGTTCTTTGATGGCAAGGACGCATTTTAATCTTCCTTTGTATCCCCAGTGCTTGGTATATAGTAAGTCTTTTAAAAAATTTAATATATGTGTTTGTTACATAAAAATTCTCAGGCATCTCCTACCATTCCTTTCATCCTCACATTAGAGAAGGCATCACTTAATAAATATATATGAGCATACATATACACACATATATCACATATATACACATACACATACATACTATATCTTGTTTGTTTCTATTTATCAGTTCTTTCTCTGTACAAGTCATTCTTCAAACAATATTTCGGGTTGCTATATATAATATCCTCCTAGTAAGTCTTTAATAAATGCTTGTTGACTGGACTTGAAGAAGCAGAGTAAGTAACTTACAGCATGCCTTTATGTGAGTCTGAAATAGGTTGGTAACTATGAATGAGGAAAAAAAGGACAGATGTGAAGAATGTTGCAGGGATATCACTAGCAAAAGCTGGAAAACACTTTGATGTTGAGCTAATGAATGATTTCAGGGTTGCAAAACTGGGTAATCAGAAAGATAATGCCTTAAAAATAGAAATATCTGAAAGAATGGCGGTTTAATGGGGAGGAGAAATGATAATAAATTTGATTTGGGAAATAGTGACTTGAAAAGCCAACAGGACACCTAAGAGATATGCATTGAGAAATTTGTTGTGTAGGAATGGAGCTCAAGGACAAAGATTAGGTGTAGAGACAGATTTTAACCCATTGGAACTGATTAGATCATCTAGAGAGGGTCTTAAGACAGAGCCTTAAGGTATACTCTTAGTTGCTTAATGGAAGGAATAAGGATAATGATTCAGCAAATATGACTGAGAAGGAATGGTCTATAGGCAAACCAGAAGAAAACAAAGTCACAAAAGAAAGGAGGAGCCATGAAAGAGAAAAGGGAGTAATCAACCATGTCAAATGAAATACAAAGAATAAAGAAGACCATTGCCAACAAATACAGAAGGGAAAAGTTCTTAGAAACCTTTGACAGAACAGTTTCAGGAGAGTGGTGGAGTCATAAGCCAAGTTGGAAAGGGTTGAGTGACGTAGATGGTAAGGCAATAGAGGAAATGACTATGGATATTTGCCAATGGAGAAATGTAAAATAGTAGTTGAACAGGACATGAGTCAAATAAAGATTTTTTTTTAAGGATTGCCAAGGTTTTGGGAGTGTTTGTAGGCAACCAAGAAGGCATTAATAAACTTTAATAACACAATATTTGATTATGTCTGGGAACAGAGCCTCCACATAAAGAGTCATGCATCCAACACAGTACCCAGCACATGGTAGATGTTTTAATAAACAGATGTTAAATTTAACTTACTTGGATGGAATTAGGGGACCAGAATACAAACGATATCAGTGGAGTATTGGTTGAAGGCATAAAGATATTACATAAATGGTAATGTTTATTCTGAAGAAGAAAAAGGAGAGGGAGAAGAAGGGTGATAACTATTCTTAAAATTGTACTTGTTTGCCTCTCTCCGGGGGCAGAATTAGAGCCAACAGATGAAAGTTACAAACAAGCATATTTTATCTTTATATAAGGAAGAACTTTCTCACAATTTGACTATCCAACAGCAGAATGAATTATTCAGAAGGCAATGATTTTCCCATCATGAAAAGGGTTTGAGCAGTGTCTGGAGACCATTAATTAGGGATATGGTAGAGGAGATCCATGCAGTGGGAAAAGGTAGGACCAGATAAAATCTCTTGAGATCCCTCCCGATTCTGTGATATTTTTTTTTTTAAAGAAAAAAAAATAATCAAGGTGGAACTTGGCTATTATGTGTACCCTCAAAGAAAAATGAAAATAGAAACAGGTCAGCTACAAAATACCTTTAACACAATTAAGGATTTCGCTTTCCTGAGCAATGTTTATTCCTCAGTGTTCAGAAAGCTTTCATTACCACCACTATCCCCTTAATCAAGTGTAGTCTCATCAAAAGATCAGTCATTTCAGTTCCAAATTACAGTACTATTAGTACAATGCTTTACTACTGTACTACATTTTTGTACATTACTTGTAATGTCTTTCCTTCATTTTTCAAAGATTCAGGAAGCAATTACCTCAGTCATTTAACAAACAGTAAAGAACTTTCTAGCTCAAGGCACTGTGGTATGTGCTGAGTAAACTACAAAGATAAACAGAATACAATCTTGCCACCATGGAACTTATCATTGATAAAACCTGGGTGTAAATGATTTCAATCATTCAGACAACAATTACTGAGAGTTTGCTATGTGGCCAACACAGTTCTAAACAATGGGGATGCAAAAGAAAGTAAAAACATTCAGCGCCTTCAAGCTGTCTAATGGGGGAAACAATGTCTACACATTCAAATATATATAAGGTCTATACAAAATAGAGACAAAGTTAACTTTAGAAGGAAAGGCATTAGCAGCTGCAGGAACAAGTAATTTGGCCTCCAGAAGGAGATAGATGGCACTTCAGCTAAGTCCTGAAGAAAGCCAGTGATGATAAAGAGGCAGAGATGAGAGGGAAGAATATTCTAGGTGTAGAAGGCGGCTAAGTACTAAAACACAGAGATGGAAGAGGAGTGTCATCTGTGAGGAAGAGCAAGCAGGATAGCAGTGCTAGATTATAGTGTTTGTTTAAAGAAACAATATATAAGAAGATTAGACAGAAAGGAAGGGACGAGGCTCTGATATATTTTATATGCCAAACATAGGAGTTTATATGTGATTCTAGAGGCAATAGGAGGTCACTGGAGTTTATTGACTGGAAGAGGCATTGTTTAGGATACAGTCAGACTTTAGGAAAATCATTGGAGCAGCTGTACTGGATTAAGACTAGAGTGGGGAGAGACGTGAGGCAAGGACTGACCATTTAAGAGAATATTTAATAATACAGGTCAGAGATCATGACGGCCTGGACTAAGTCAGCAGCCCTTTGATTGGACCGAATACAATGTATATGAGACATCTTGCACAAATAAAACAATAAGATTTGGCAAATCTATGAGATATAGTAGGATAAGTAAATTGACAATAAGGCAGAGAGGAAAAGAATGAGGGAATAAGCATTTATTAAAAGCTTACTATATCCTGGGTACTGTGTTAGATTTTACAAATACTATTTCATTTGTAAGACAACAAGGCTGCAAATCTGGGCATGGACTTATTTCCTCAGTATTTTAAAAAAGCTATGATTTCATCAATGTGGTTACTACTCCCTCCATTGACAGATGAATAATATGAAAGAGAATACAATTTTTAAAAACCTAAGGGCAGATAGTGGATAGAGCTGGAGTCCTGAAGACCAGAGTTCAAATCTAGCCTCAGACACTTACAAACTGAATGAACCTGGGCAAATCACTTAACCAAGGTTGCCTCAGTTTCCTCATCTGTCAAAAAGACCCAGAGAAGAAAATGGCAAACCACATATGTGTCTCGGCCAAAAATTAGGGGTCACAAGGAGTTAGACAAGAGGGAAATGACTAAACAACAAGATTAAAAACACTTCGCATTTATGAAGAATTTTCCTCACAATCTATAAGTAGGGTAGCCCTAAGATTATTATAAGGCATTTACAGGGGAAGAAATAAGTTCAGAGTAATTAAGTAATTCACTCAAAATCACACAGACAATAATATCAGAACCAGGCCATAAATCCAGGGGTTCTTGGTCCAAGTACCTTACTCTTTTCATTACATAATACTATCATCCCATGTATGAGGTGATAAAATAAGTATAAACATGATATTGTGAGTATTCATGGTAGGCAAAGGTCATTTGCCACTGAGAGGACCAGGCTCTGAAAAAGAGCTAGCTTCCAGTGAACGGGTAGGGTTGCAACAAGAAGAAATGGAGGGGAAGCATATTTTGAACAATGAAATATAGGGCAATCCAGACACAGAGGATAGTATGAACAAACATAAAAAGGAAGGAAAATGCAATATTTAATAATAACAGCTAAGGCTCTGAACCCCACATTGACAATCCATTTGATGTCAAGAGAAGTTGAGAAAGATATCCAGTACACTGGATTCCAGATAGAACCTGTGTGTAAACTTATAGAAGGCTGTGAAAGCAGATGAACAAGATGAGCAGGCATGAATGAATTATGCTCTGCATCTCCTCAAATTAATCCCAGGCTATAACTTGCCTAAGGACTTTTCTACCTCTTCCAGAATAGGCTTCTCATTATGGTGACAGCTCCACCCCTACAGCCTCCTTTGCTGACTAGTGAATCCTCTTCCATTTGAGGAAGCACTCATGCCACTTGAGTTGATGTCAATCCTGAGACCCAATCCATAACTCTCCTGCTTCTCTACTTTACCCCCAGGCAGCTAATTTCCTCTACCTATATCAGCATTCTCAGAATTTAGTAATCTCCTTGAAGTCAGGGATGATCTTTTTTTCCCTTTGTATTTGTATTTCACATTGAGTACAGGGAATATAGTAAACATTCAATAATTGCTTTATATATCTTTCCATCTGTTTTATTGAAGAGAACTCCTAAATCTGGGAGATTACAAAAATTTATTTAGGTAATTCAGTATAATAATGTCTGACATTTATATGATGCTTTTAAATTTTTTACAATGTGATTTACATTCATTGTTATATACCATTTTAAAAATGGTGAAATTAAGCCTCAAAGAGCTAGTATACATAATAATAATTTAGAAATATATTAATATATAAAAATGTTTTGTTGTTTAGTCCTTTCAGTTTTATCTGACTCTTCATGAACTCATTTGGAGTTTTCTTGGTAAAGATACTGGAATAGTTTGCCATTTCCTTCTCCATCTCATTTGACAGATGAAGAAACTGATGAGAACAGGGTTAAGTGATTTGCCCAAGGTCACACAGCTGTAAGTATCTGAAGCTGGATTTGAATTCAGGAAGAGGAATCTTCCTGACTCCAGGTCCAGCACTCTATCCACTGTACCACCTAGCTACCATGTGCCTCCTAGTTGCCCACAAGAATATTACGGGGTGGGGGGGAGGAAATGTCTTTATTGACCCCAAGTTAGCATATGTTATAGGGGACTGCAAGGAGGTCTATTTTGACTAGAAAGCAGAGGTCAAGAGTAGTATAAAACAAAGCTTTTAGTTTACATTGTGGAGCATCTTCAATACTAGACTAAGATATTTCAACTTAATTCAATAGGCAATGTAGAGTCATTGAAAGCTGTGAGTGGATGAATGATGTGATCAGAGTTGTGTATAAGGATTACACAGCAAAATGGGGCAGCTGGGTGGTACAGGTGGATAGAGTAGGAGATCTGGAGCCAGAAAGATTCATCTTCCTGAGTTCAAATCTGGCCTCAGACACTTATCTGTGTGTCCCAAATGGGATCATGAAGAGTTGGACACTACTGAACAACAAGAAGAAAGGCAAAATGTAAAATGGATTGAAAAGAAGACAGTCATTCAGACTGAAATCTCAGCAGACAAGTTGCTTATAATGAAGCTATTTCCATTACTCTGGGACTTCTCTCTTAAGAATTTTTTGCTTAGCCCAGGTGTTGTCACATTCAAACACA
The DNA here is from genome assembly GCF_016433145.1 of Gracilinanus agilis. NCBI lineage: Eukaryota > Metazoa > Chordata > Mammalia > Didelphimorphia > Didelphidae > Gracilinanus > Gracilinanus agilis. The sequence continues at coordinate 149,285,191 of NC_058131.1, forward strand.
GAAGAAAGAAGCAGGCTTGTTTACGCCTGCTAAATCAATAAGATTGTACTGAAAAAACAAAGTATGTGGAAATTCCCCAAAGGAGGTCATGGGAATTTCAGGGCACATTAATTTGCTGCCTAAGAATCAGCCCTTGCCAGTATTAAACAGGAACTAGAAATAAAATCCTTACAACATTTATAGAAAAACTTGCCAACCTATGAAGAACTGATTTTGTTCCTTGTCATTCTTCACTTCTTTCAAAATTACATTTTTATTTGTGTGGTAACATGTGCCCTCTGATGCAAAGAGCTAACGTTCTGGGACTTTGGGATCATTTTATGAATTTCTGTGCTCTGGTGGTTATACTTTTAGTGAGGAACTTCTCTACCCTCAGCTAAGCTGGTTGTCAGGTTACAAACACTGAGGCCCAGGCAGTGACTATTGTCCTTCCTGCCTGAAGAGGACCATCTCAACTGGTGATGTCTTTTGACTCTTGCAATAAATCTTGCAATAATAAGATTTTAAGTGAGGCAAAGTTGCACAAAGTCATCAGTCTCACTCTCTCTTCCAGAGTCACTGAAATCGAGCAGCAAGACAAATGTCAAGATAACTGGTGATGGCTCAGAATGCAGTGGATGATCCTGACTTCTTTGCTGTCTGACCAAGCTCTAAGCACTCCACAGTACCTGCTCCAGACACTTTCATGGCCATAGGAACAAACTATTCTCAAATGCCCCTTCCACGAGGAAAAGTCTTCACCTCCCTGGCACAGACACCCTCATAACTCACTATTGCATCTGAGGTGGTTTAACCCACCTGCCCAGATGATTTGCCAGGGTGTGGCTGCTGCACATGATGCAACCTGTTGGAGCCTCAGGTGAGAGATGAGTAGCAGGTGGACACCAAATGAAGAAAGCAGTCAGAAAGTTGTCTATCTTCTCAAAGGCTCAGTTTTCTCATTTCTGAAATGCACTATCTTTATTAGAGGGTTTCTTGAGGAAAGTGTTTTGCAAACCTTAAAGTGCGAAATAAATGTATTATGATTCCTATTTGAAGTCTTTCTTCCTGACATATTACATCTTCATCAGCTATCAGTTGTCAATCTCATTTGACTGTTCCTTAACTTGTTTTTCTTTTAACCAGCTCTTTTCCAGTTTTATTAGTAAAACTCACTTGTTCTTGGACTGTGGAATAAAAAATCTGTAGCTACAATAAGAGAAGTAAGGTTTGGGGAGCACATACAATTCTACCAAAAGGAGTGTTGATTGTGAAAAGTTAAGACTTCTAGCTTTACTTTCCTGTTTGATCTCCTTAATCCTGTTCCATTTGAAAAGGGCACAACAAGCCCTCACACCAAAGGTGCCAGTCTTCCCTAAACACCTCGCTCACCCAAGCACTCAAAACTTCAGTGGATAGGCAGCACAACCTGCCAGAGCTTTCAGTCCTGCTGACTCTTCTTCAGGAGTAGAGTTTTGCCTCCAAGGCATTAGAAAAGGACTTTAGTGGAAGATTATCTTTGAACAAGAAAAAAAATAGCCTAAAAGGAAAGTACAATCCACTATATCTGCTGTTCAAAATCTCACCAAGCTCCTAGCTAGCCCTCAGCACAATCAACCTTAGAATCACTCCTAAATCTTATTTACTCCTAAATCCTAAATCATTAAGTTGGGCTGTAGAACTGAAATCGAGAGCAGGGTTTTTTCCCTTCGAGATGTTAGATGTGACAGATTGGACTTACCTCTTCAGACTAAAGTAGATGGACAGAGGTCAGGAAAGGAAAATCAATCTTATTTCACTGAGGTAGGGAACTCTACCATTATAGGTCAGCAAGAAACTTCAAGAGCTGCCTACGGCGAGGTCAAACTCAAAAAGAAACTGGAACCACTAATCTATGTATAAGGATCCCTGCAGTCCACATAATGACATACATGCATACATATATACACACAGAGACATGTACATATATACATATATACATACACAATGTTATATAGCAATATAATAAAATATGTTATATTTTTATTTATTTTGTTAACTATTTATTAATTTCTTAATTACATTTTAATCTGGTTTGGGCTATACTCAGGAGTCTGACAGGTTATGTGTTTGACCACTGGCCTAGGGTAGTCAGCATGTGTCAGAAGATTGGATTTGAATCTACATTTTCCTGAATTTGAGGCAGTCTCTCTATATTCCTATCTATGCTATAGTAATGACAAAATAGAACTTCAGAAGGAAAAATATCAACCCATCACTGAGGAAAAATTGAAAGATGATAAAGAAGGAAGTGGAGACAAATTAATCTCTGGGAAGATGCTTTCTGTAATTCATGACAAAGAGCATGTACTCTCAAAACAATGAGAGGAAATGGACAGGTAAATATCAATCATGAAGATACAGACAAGAGAACTAATGAAAGATGAACCTTTAAGTAATCAAATAATGACACTGAGCACATGGAGCAGATGTCCCAACTGAGACCCATATGAGCCAGGTGACAGAGGGCAAGTCACATAACTTCTCAAAGTCTCAGTTTCCTCATTTCTATTTTTTTATCTATAGTAAAAGGCTTCTTGAGGAAAACATTTTGCAAACCTTAAAAGTACTCTATAAATGTATTATAATTCCTATGTGAAGTCTTTTTCCTGACATATACATCTTCATCAGCCAATCAGTTAGTTGTCAGTTTCACCTGAGTCTTTCTTAATTCAGTATTCCTTTAACTGGCTCCTCTCCAATTTTTAAAATAAAACTGGATGGTGAAATAAATAATTTATGGCTATAAGAAGAGACTTAAGGTTTGGGGAACACATACAATTCTACCAAACGGAGTGTAAATCATGAAAAGTTAAGTCTTCTTTCTTTGCTTGCTTGTGTTTGACCTCTTCAATCCTATCTTACTTGGTATGTTAGAAGAAAATCCCAGGCCACTATTTTTGCATTGGCGGTGTTCGTTATCAGAGCAACTGTCTGCCAGAATTCAGATTACAAGGTGAAACGTAGAAATTTCTGTAACACTTAGGCATTATTCTTTCTTGCCATTGTTCTCATCTAGGCAAATGATTTATTTATACCAAAACTTATCTTAACATTATTAGATGGCAGTCCACAAAGTGAAGGGGTGGTAGAGAGGTAAGCAGAGAGTCATTGTTCTCTCTTTCTTCATCTCTCGTACTTTGTCAAGACTTTATATAGTATACTTAGTATTCTTTCAATAAATGTGGCATAGCCCTTACTAAACTGTAAACTCATTGAGGTTATGAATTATACTTTTTTTTTGCCTGCTATTTCAGCAGCTAGCAACTTACCTAGTCCATATTCTCTAAGTTGTTGCAGAATCAGAAGCCCTATACTCCTTTAAAAAAAGAACAACCACTCTCATAGAGAGATAAGAACATTAAACTACACTCTACCTCCAAAAAATAATATTAAAGTAAAGCCGAAACCTACTCAGTTATCCAGCAAATCTAGTAATATCATAAAAAGTTGATTTCGACAATGTACTATCTCTTAAACCATGTATCTGGATGTCCTGCTAGCTTCTCAAATGCAAGTTGAAATCTTCATCTTTCTTCAAAAAACATGATTGATTCCTTTATTTTTATTCTAAATGTGTCTCTCATTTTTCAGGTTTTAATTTGTTATTTTAGGCAGCATGTCACATTCTTCTTTTAAAGCTATTAAATTAAATTCTTTTAAAAGAAAATTTCAATCCATTTTATAGTATTTAATATTGGTTCTTTTGAATCTTCCAGCTCTTTGAGATTTTTTGGGGGATCTTGATTCAGTCAGTCAACATAGTTAATGTCTTACATATACCTCTTAACCCCTAACCAGTGCTTAATAAATAGCTTTGCTTCTTGGTATCCCAAATGTATTTTCATGCTCTGAATGATATACATTTGTGAACTCTTCATCTCTCCTGTTAAACTCTAAGCTTCTTGGCAATAAGGATTATGGCTGATTTATCTTTGTATTTCCCACATTACTTACTCAGTACAGCGACTTGCACAAAGTAAGTACCTAACAAACGTTGAATGGATTTAACAAGAATTTGGAGAGATGGTAATATAACTTTTAATGCAATTATCTCTACATATGGTCCTCATTCACCAAGGAATTATATAACCCTCTGCTGTGAAGTTATGAGTCTGACCTACAGGCAATCGCTGGAGCTCAGAACTACCAGACTGAACAGAAGGTTCCTCTTAAAGATCTGTATCATTTGTTCTGATAGCATATGTGGGTATATAATTGGTGTTTTGTAACCACTGGGTCCAGCATTCATTCTGGCTGTTTTCTAAATTCTACAAGGCATTGTGTTCTCAAGTGAAAAACACAGAGACATACAAGGTGAGGGCTGGAAAGAACCATCTCTTCAATCACCTCCTTGTACGGATTAGGGAACAATTCGTGACAAAGGGATTGTAGTGAGGGAGGGAAGGAAGAGATTTGCCCAAAGTCATGCAGCTGATATTTTGAAGTTTAGTCTAGAATACTAACTTTCTTTCCTCTGTTTTGGAAATAAATAGTCCAAGAATTATCTGGGCGTTCAGTTGTCTTTCTCAGATGATTTTATTGAGGTAGCATTTGTTCATGGGTCTTATATAGTGTGATTTGGTGTAACTCTTTTCCCTGATATTGTACCTCAACTTACCCCAGATATACCCTAATATACCCTAAAAAAGAAATCAGTTTTCTAAAAATCTTGTTGATCAAGTTTTCTGACTCCAACTCCAGAAATCTAATCCATTATCCCATCTGGCTGCCTAAGTATTTACTTATACCCTCTACCTTCCCTATCTTCTTACCCTAAAAAGCACATTCTCTTCAGCTATATTTGATATGTATGTGATAACCCTGATCTAAATCTTTGCCCAGAGGATTTTGCTTGATAATTTGCAGTGCAGACAGTGGGAATGATCAAAATTGAAAGAGAATCTAAATTTCTGGCTTAGGGTACAGTGTTTGATCCAAACTGCCTGAGGATTCTTCTAGTCAGCTGCTAAAATATCTGTACTTTTGTCATGTTCTCTAGCCCCTTAAAAAAGTTTTTATCTCAATGCTACTGGATATCTGACTAATAAATAACAAATAGTCAACATTAAAATAACCAATGAAAAGTTGCTTGTGATTTATATATTAAAATAAAACAGTACAAAAACAATTCAAACTTTATTGCAATCCATGAAACAAAGGAAAATGGGGGCAGCTGGGTGGCTCAGTGGATTGAGAGCCAGGCCCAGATATGGGAGATCCTAGTTTAAATCTGGCTTCACACACTTCCTAGCTGTGTGACCCTGGGCAAGTCACTTAACCCCCATTGCCTAGCCCTTACCACTCTTCTGCCTTAGAACCAGTATTGGTTATAAGACAGAAGGTATGGGTTTAAAAAAAAGAAAACCTGTTTTCAAAACTGTGATTAAAAATAGCAAAATTTTTTTTGTTAAAAAACATGAGATGGTGCTTAGTTAAAATACTAATGGTTCAACAATGTAACTAGTAAGCATACTCTCTGGTCTGCTAAGGAAGAAAAGGACTAAGAAATAACGAAAGACTTAAACATCTAGAAATAAAATTGTTTATGGATGGGTCACACCAATACAGTACAAAGTCACATCTTTACCTATATTAATTTATGGATTTAGTGCTACATATATTAAACTATCTAGAGAGAACTGTTAATTACCCTTGTCTTTTGGATACCATTTCCTCTTTGGGTTTATATGGTACTATTCTCTTTACTGGCTCTCCAAAGTTATCAGTGATCTCATTTCAAATCTAATGGCCTTTTCTCACTCCTTATCCTTCTCAAAATCTCTGCAGCATCTCTGCAGCTTCTCCTGCTTCCACATTGCTCCACAAATACCCCTAAGACTCTGAGCTCCTTGAGATTTTGCCTTTCTTTGTAATCACAGTACTTAGCACAGTGTCTGGTACTTAATAAATGTTCACCAACTGACCAAGATAATGTTGTATTCTCTTGAGTTGATTTCCTGTCTGTGTGTCTCTATCAGTTTCGTTTTCCATTCTGAGCTTTGAATAAAGCAGTGAAGATGCAATGGTTGTAGAACCAGAGAAACTGAGTGTGAGCTCCAATACTGCCATTTACTGTATATCCTTGGGCAAGTAAATTTACATCCCTGAATTCATTTCCTCAGCTTGAAAATAAGGTGAATAATATTTGCAAGACCCACTTCACAAACTCTGAGGACCAAAAGGAGATTCCAAATGTAAAATCATTTGTAAACCATAAAGTGCTACATAAATGTAGGCTATGATTAAGTTTGTGTGATCCTTTTCACATAAGACCTACTCTACCACCATCCATCATCATTATTCAGCAAATAATTTTTAAAAATAATAATGTTATATTAAATACAAACCTTGGCAAAGTGGTCATTCCCAAGTAGTGTCTGCAAAAGAACAGGAAGCTGTCTTTCCAGATGAAGCTTTTGACACAGCTCTGTCAGCTCCTCTTTGTCCAGATATCCTGTGCCAGTGGTATCACAACTGCTATAGACTTCCTTGAGCTGGGATACATATTTGTTCTCTTCTTCTTCATCCATCCCATAGCACACTAGATGTGTCAATGAAAAGAAAATGAAAGCAGCATATTTAAATAAATTGTTACACCTTCTCCCTCGCTATCAGGCAGTGATATAGATATATAGTGATAAAGTTATATAGAGAAAGTCTCCTTAGATGGGAAAAAAGATGGGAAGAATGTTTTTGTGGCCCTAGAAATTGGAAGTGATACTATTCATAGGAACACATGATTTAAAGTTGGAAGGGAATTTAAGATGTCATTTAATCCAACTCCCTTATTTTACAAATGAGGAAACTGAGGTCCAGAGAGGTAAAGTGATTTAAACCAGAGTCCCAGAGTTAGAAGCAGAGTTAGAATTCAAACTCTGATCCCTTGACTCCAAAGCCAGTGCTCTTTTGCTATATCATACCCATTTTTCTATTGTAAAACAGTAAGGCTGATAATGTTTATCAGATCATCATTCAAAAGACTGAAGTGCATCAAAAAAAAAAATCAATGAGAATCATTCATTCTCTCTCTCTATCTCTCTCTCTCTCTCTCCCTCTCTCTTTTCTGTCTTTCTCATTTGGAAAATTTACATAAAATTTACCTGCCTATTCCACTAGAACCAAATACTCAATATATCCAAACCTGAAATGATCATTTTCTCTAATAATTACCCTACTCTCCAAACTTCCTAATTTTTATTGATAGTATTACTATTTTATCAAGTATTTAGTTTCCAATCTCAGTCACACTTAACTACTGTCTCTCCCTCATCTATCACATCCAATCAATTACCAGTTCCTAACAATACTACTTTCAAGGCATCTTTCTATTTTGTTCCCATCTTTCTGCTCATATGGCCACATTAATAATCTATGCCCTTAGCCCCTTTCATCTGGAGTATTGAAAGAGTTTCTTAACTGGTCTCCCAACCTCCAACCTCTCCCCTCTACAATTCATCCTCCACATAGCTCTAAAATAATCTTCCGGAAGCATGGGATTGACCCTATAACTCACCTGCAAAAGCATTCATTAGGTCCCTAATGCCTTTAGGATAAAATAAAATTCCTTAGCCTGGCATTTAAGGTCCTCTACAATCTGGTTCCAACCTACCTTTCCAGCCTTATTTCTCATTTCTTCTCTTCAAGTACTCTGTGTTTCAATCAACTTGGCCTGCTAGCTCCTCACTAAGCTCATCTACCATCTTTTCTTACATTCACAAGGGCTGTCTTCCACCAGCATGTTTTACATATATATTGTGGCTGTCACTCCTCCTTCTCATCCTAGAAAATCCATGTCCTCCTGTATAGAAGATTACTCCATGATTCCCCCAACTCATCAATTCCTCCTGAAACCTCCATTGTAAGGAAAGCATGAAGCCTGTCATTTTCACTCTTTCATCCCTCTCTGGATTCCATTCGACTCTCTGAACTTTTATTTTTTTATATCATGATATTCCTATACTCCATCCACTTTTTAGCTTCTTTTTATATGTTGTTTTCCTCCATTAGAATGTAAGCTTCTTCAGGACAAGGACCACCTTTCTTTTCGCTTATATTTGTATCTCCAGTCCTTAGCAAATTACCAGGGAAAATAGCAGGTTCTTTAAAAAAACAAAACCAAACCATACCATCTGTCTTGGAATTAATATTAAGAATTAGTTACAAGGCTACGTAGTAAGGGTTAGGCAATGGGGGTTAAGTGACTTGCTCAGGGTCACACAACTAGTAAGTGTCTGAGATCAAATTCGAACCCAGGATCTCTGGTCTTCAGATCTGGCTCTCTATTCACTGAGCCACTTAGCTGATCCTGGCAAGTTTTTAATAAGTGTTTTATAATCTGAATTGACTTCTATGTTTGTGTATGTACACACACGCACACACGCACACACATTATAAAGATGATATTAGAAATTAGGTGTTGTTATATTAGTTTAGAGCAATGATGGGCAAACTTTTTAAAAACGGGGGCCAAAGGAAAGGAAATGCTCATCTGTCAATCTATTTCTAAGGCAACTCTTTCAGAGTTTCATTGTATTGTATCCTACTCATTGTATTCAATAGATTAGGAATAATGTAGCGCAGCTGGAAAGAACATTTCAGGGAGCCACATCTGGCCCGTGGGCCATAGTTTGCCCATCACTGGTTTAGAGATAAGAAGTAGAGAAGCTGGCTTGAGAAAGAATTGGAGATTGAAGCAGAGCTGAGACAGTGTGTCAATTTCAAATGTTGACGGTTGTAACCTTTTTTTCTGTGACAGTCACTCTCTCTCTGGGTGTGGCAGTGCCAGTTGGTCTCTGGCAGTTGGCAGTCACACACAGGGACTCTCTCAGGCCTGGAGGAGGTAACATCTTTTCCTCTCTTACAGTCTGAGGGAAAGACTTGAAGGAGCTTAGTGTTTCCTTTTTCCAACTTGGAAAACACTATTTACTATCTATTACGGTTTTTATAGACTGATTAAACTCTGAGAAGACCAAAGAAAACCCTGGTCTTTGGTTTGGACTCCGAGTTTGCTAAGGCTCAGAGTCCTAACTTGATTCTTATTCAGACTCAACCAGGTAGCCTTTGTTATGTTTATAAGTTAGAGGAGTAGTTAAAACTTATAAGGATAATAGTGGTAGTTTTATTTAGAATAGCAAAAATTTGGGTTAGTCAGATCAAGAAGGATTAGTGTAGCCTGTGAACACAGGAGAAGCAGTCCCTTGTGAAACCAGGGAATCTTATTTGGGTGGTGTTAGAATTCCTTAGAGTTACAAATCGTTTTTATCCTTATATATTTCAATAAATAGTTTATTTTTTTATAACAAGAGTCTATTTAGCATCCTTGTGCCTGGCCCTAAAGAGAAGTCCATTCATGAGCTTCATTTCAATTTATCAGTGAAGATACTTTTGATTACATCTATCAAAAGTATCTGAACAGTTTTGAACCTTTATTTGCATAGTTTTCCCCATCTATTTTCAAAGTTCTCGCCTTTTATTTTTACAATATACATGTATGCATAAAGATACATATATATGCATACACATATATATGCACCCTCATACATATACACACACATATAGATAGATATACACATGCCTTCGTTTCTACCTTCCTACTCAGCTCAGATGCTACCTCTTCTGTTTAAATTTTTCTGATTCCCTTGAAGCTTAGAATATTTTCTTCCTCCTCAAGCTTTTCTAGAACATTTTATCTGGGTCTTTTCTTCATTATAATCGCTGTATTATATGTATTATCTAATTCTGTAATAAAAATAACCACAAATGTATGTCATCATTTCAGGTGAAGGTAAGCTCCTGGAGGGCAGGAACAGTTTCATTTTTGTCTGGTAAAAACAGTTCCTGCCCTTTGTTCTACTGTAATAGTAAGGTCTGCTACTGCTTAGAAAAAGAACACTAAAAACTTTTTTTTACAAAGTGTTGCCAGTCATTTTCTGTTTTTTAAAAAATTCCAATTCTGAGTCAGAATTTCAGTTGTGATATTTTAGTATTTTGAGTGTGATATTGCAGTGACTCAATAAGCTTGGCATTCTTATCTGACTTCTCAATATAAAACTTGCTGATATGCATATAACATGCGATAATCTTTCCAGCTTAAAAATGATCCTAGCATAGTCTTACTTCCAGAAAAGGCAGCTAGGTGACCCAGTAGCTAGAATGTGGAGACCTAGAGTCAGAAAGATTCAAATTACCAAGTTCAAATCTGGCCTCAGACACTTAACTAGCTGTGTCATTTAATCCCATTTGCCTCAATTCCTCATCTGTAAAATGACCTGGAGAAGGAAATGTCAAACACTAGTATTTTTTGCTAAAAAAAATCCCAAAATAGGGTCAAAAAGAGTTGGACACAATTGAAAACAACTAAATAACACTTCCAAGATACACAGATGGAGTTGAAAATATCTGAGACTATATGGAGGTAAGAAAGAATCATTATTGAAAACAAAACTCCTACATGGGGTTGAAGTATCCTGAGTAAGAAAAAATCTGTTCAATTATTACAAGCCAGGGCATAACATTAACATGATGTTAATGGAGACAATTTTGAACAATTACTAAATTATCCAAAATTACTAAAATGTCCAAGAGATACTGCTGCTAGGCAGGTCCCCAAGAAAGCTAATGGGGAAAAAAGTTCATATACAACAACATATGTGAAGCAGTGTTTCTATAGCTTAAAAAAAAAATTTTTTTTTAACAAAATAAATGCCCATCAGTTGGAGAATGGTTAAATAAGTTGTAGTGAATGAATGAAATCGAAAGGCATCAATGAAGCAATGTAAAGGGAAATAAAATCAGGAACATAATGCATGAAACTACATAGAATACTACACACATGTGCTTAAGTATAGTACAAGGAAATGATTGGAGCAAAGAAGAAATCCAGACAAAAATATTCCAGACTGTGTCCATACATAAAAGAAACAACAATGAAACAATCTAAATTAAATGCTAAGAAATTATAATGGCCAAGCATGACTCCAAAGAAGATAACTGAGAATGTACCTCCTTTCCTTCTTTGCAGGCATTCAGGACTTGTAAGTGATGTAAAAACAAAAGATATAAATAAATTTAAAAAAAAAACAGAGCATAGAAATTAACTAGGACAAACATCCATGAGGCCAACAACATGTGCTTCTCTCATAATCCATCAAGCAAACAAAGCATTTAATTGCCTTTTATGTGCCATGCATTGCAATACACTTCAGCAGATACAAAGATAAACCCTGACCATCAGACCTTCACTGACAAACATTCGATAGCATCAAGAAAGTAGAAATCAAAAATAATAACCTAAAAATACTGAATACCTGTAAAAGAAAACAAAATGGCACACTTTCTAGTTGACATTTGCTTAAGTTCTCCCTCCTCAAAACAGTAAGGGACATATAAGCCAGTGTTATCTTGCATATGTTAATAAAGTGAATTAGGATACTTGCAAATATTAATTTTAATTAATGTGGATGGAATAGTGGGACAAACAAGTGAAACACCCAATGGCTGAAGAAAAGGGATGAGGAGAATCGTAAAAGATAAAAATGGTGCTGGGAAGGGGAAGAGTATACACTGAAGAAAACAATAGCATGGTAGAATGGAATCAGTATTGGTTCTAGAATCAGAAAACCAAGGTACAAATCCTATTGCTACTTCCTTTTTGTGACATTGGGCATGTTGCTTACCTTTTTCAGGCCTCAATGTCCCCATGTGTAATATGGGGGTGGGAACTAGGCTCTGATGGTCCCCTCCAGCTCTAAGTCTTATGATCTCATTTCTGATTACAGAATTCAAACAGTCCTCCAATACCCTCAAAGGTAAGACAAGAAACCTAAAATGGAGTTTGTGTTATTTGGAATTTTGGGGGCTTCCATTGAGAGGTATTTGGGGCTCAATTGAGCCTTAAAATATCTAGATATATGACAAACTTCCTGTGGACATTTAGGGGACTTGGAAACTACATTTTCCATGATTCAATGGGTTTCCGATTTTGATGTGATGACGCGTACCAAGGTAAAACGTAGCTTAAATTGGGAGGTTGGGCTTGAGACTCTTTTTGGTATGTAGGAGAGGTGAGAGAGTGTAATGACTAATGGCAGGGGATTTAAAATAGATTTTAGCAGGCGTGTGGCCATTTCTTTATTTTACCACCATGGCACTAATTAAAATATTACTTCTCCTTTTACTCTCAGTCTATTATTTTTAATTATTACAAGTTCATCAGAACTGTTTCAGGAAAGAATAGTTCCAGGATGTTCCCCCCAGGTTATAAAGTAAGAAGAAGAAACATTTCTTAGCCTTCGAACCAAGAACACTAGAATAGCTCTCTTGGATATTGTTGGACAGGAAAAGGATCCTTTCTCATAAGAAGAGTTTCAGTCGGAATGCTGGAGATTATGGAGAGACAACCATGCTGAAATTGCCTTGTTTCCTTATAGATTAGAGGAGCTGAAAGAAATAGTTTAGCTGCCCTAGAAAAAAAGGAAGACAGAATGGAAAAGAGAAACTGGAGTTATCTATTAAACTGGACCCTATCATTCAGGGGTATAATGTGTCTGTTTAAAGAAGTACAGAATTTCAGAAGTGGGAAGTGACCTTAGAAGTCAATTAATCCACACTATACCCCAAAAAAGTCATCATCGTAACACATCTGACAAGTGGTCATCCATTCTACCTAAAAACTTCTCCTAAAGGAGAACTTATCCACTCACTGAAGCAGCTCATTTTGTTTTCAGATAGCTCTATTTATTAGAAAGTTTTCTCTATATCAAATCTAAATTTGTCTGTTTGCAATTTGTGCCCACTGCTCCTCTTGCTGTCCTCTGGGACCAATTAGATCTCATCTAATCTCTATTCTACATGAGAGGCTTTCAGATACTTGAAAAAACCTTAAGAGTGCCCCTGTAAGTCTTCTCTTCTTCACGCTGAACATACCAAGTTCCTTCAACTGATCTTCACATAGCATGGACTTTAGTCTGCTCGCCCTTCTCTGCATATTCTCCAGCTTATTAATGTTGTTTCAGGAACCGAACACAATACTTTCAATGTAATCTGAACAGGGCTATACACACATACAGCATATGTAGATGTGTGTAAATACACACATATAGTGATTCTGAAATCTCAGGACTGGAAGAGGATCCTAAGAGACTCTCTGGTAGCAATGCCTTCATTTTATGGATACCCAGAGAAGGGAAATAGCTTGCTCATGAGCACACAATTAATTACTAGCAGATCTGGGGCCAAACCGTAAGTTCCTGACATAGAGTTTAACGTATGTCTACATGTCTGTATGTGTAGATGTATATGCATGTAGATATGTACAAATATATAACAATTTATAGAAATAATCACATAATTCTAGATTATAAAGCAATGACATATACAAAATAACATTTATAATTATATAGAATGTATACATATGGGGTGCCATATCATATTTGTATACACATAATATTGTATATTTATAATATTATATACATGTAAAATAGTATGATGACAGAATGTGTTAACAATCTATTACACATAATTAAGAATACAATAACAATTATATAACACATCTCTATCTATATGAGTACTAAATATTATAAATCCATTGTGTGTTGGGGGCGCAATATAGTAGAAAATAAACTAAACTACATGTTAGAAGCCTGTGCTCCAGTCTCAACTCTTCTAGTAATTAATTGTGTGACTGCGAGTAAGTTACTTTCCTTCTCTGAGTATCCATTAAATGAGGCCGTTGAAACCAAACAGTCTCTAAGGATTCTTTCCAGTCCTGACATTCAAAATCAACAGAAGGCAATAAGCAATGCAAAAAACATTAAATGACTGCACTTAATAGAATGAGGAGGTTAGTGGGGGAAGGAGAATGAAAGTCTTTACCTTGAAAAAGGTGGTGATGGAGATACAAAGTAATGCAAAGTAATTGGAGATTGTTCACTTACAACTGGGGGACTAGGAGAATCGGTGTATATAGTAGTTTCTGTGCTGAAAGGAGACAGGAATTCCAAGAAACAGAGGTAAGAAAGGAAATCACTACAGGCATGGGAAACAACTTGGGCAAAGGCACAGAGGTAGAAGATGGATGTCATGTAAGACAAAGGATAAGATGGTCAGTTCGCTTAGACCAGAAAGTGTGTTTGGGGAACTAATGTGAAAAAAGCTAATAGGCAGAAGTCGGATTGTGCAGTGTTTTAAATGTCATACAAAAGAGTCTATTTTATCAAAGTGGCAACAGGAAACCCTGAAGCTTCTTAAACAGAGGAATGACATAAGTGACATGATCAGATGTGCTCTCACAAGCTTATTTTGGCAAAGGGGCATGGATTAAGGAAATGGAAACATTTAGCTTGGAAAAGAGAAGACCAAGGGGTGGGGAGAGCACAGAATAATTTTCTAGCTGAAAAGCTGTCATGGAGAGGAGGGTTTGCATGTGTTCTGTTTGATCAATGGGCGGAAATAAGCAAAAAGGTGAATTTAGATTTGACATAAAGAATAACTAGCAATTTCACCTATCCAAGAGTGCAGATGGGTGGTATCAAGTTACTCCATTAAAGGTCTACACTTCAATCCAAGTCTGGACAACCGCTTATCAAGGCAGTGGCCATTCTACGGCAAGTATTGGCTGGACTAGTTGGCCATTGAGCTCCCTTCCAACTCCATGAATTCTTCATAAAGAATAAGTTTTTAATTTTTCTTTTATACCAAATAAATGAACTCTCTCCTGTCACACTCTTCTCCAGGTCTTCCCAAAGAAAATCTTAATAGGATGAGAGCATATTAGAGTTGGAAGGGATGTCAGGCCAGATCTAATCAAGAATTCTCTCTACAACAAACCTGAGAACTGGTCCTCCAAATTTTGTTAGAAAACTTCCAATGAGGAACTCCACCACTTCTCTCTCTCTTTTTAAAAAAGACACATTTATTCAGTGTCACGATCAGACTACTGTTAAACTTGGAAACAGAGAGCATGGATACAAAAATATCTACATTTAAATCCTTTTTTGGGAATACTTTATGCTTTCCATAGAAAAGAAACTAAAATAACTTGCTATTCATTGACTCACAAATATAGTCCTTAAGTTTTTATACAAAAATCAACATGTCTTTTTGTAGCAAGTAGGCCCTGCCATCACTGTATTTGACTGAGCTCACAAATCTGTTGCAATCAATAGCTTCTTTATCACTTCTTTCCCTTTAAGCTTTGTTTCCTATGAGGGATTGAAATTTTCTTTTCTTTTCTTTTTTATTATCATGCAAAACAATTCCATATTGGTTGTTGTTGTAAAAGCACACTCATACATAACCAAAACCCCAAAATAAAACCAAAGTACACTGATGGGAAAGACAGTATGCTTTGATCCACATCCATCTAACTACAACAGTTCTTTCTCTGAAGGTGGATAGCATTCCTCTTCTTAACCCCTGGTCCTCCAGGACCCTCTCTTACTTTAGCTGGCTGCCAAGTCCTTGAGGATAGTTTAGAAATAAAAATGCTAGCATCTGAACACAAACGGGCATCATTTTGTGTTTCCCAAAAGTATATCTAGTTAGTTAGTCTACGGAAGAAGCCCTGAATTAGAAAACTTTTGTTTATATCACTTCTTAAATACTGCATTTTGAGACTGTCCTAGTCTAACTGCATAGCACTGGAATGAGAACTCAAAACAGTTGTCTGCCCTTTGTATACTATACAAAAATGCCACTAACAAGCTATTATTAGGTTATGCATTTGGTCTTAGTACCTACAGCATACTAGGTCCTTAGTAAATGTCCCAGGGATTGTTTTCTTTTTCCTAGAGCACTGGTAAATTGTATTGTCATTCAGTCTTTTATCTGATTTCTTCAGCCCTTTCAGAACAGTGGTTCCCATCTTTGGTAGAACTCCCTGGGGTGAGGATTGCTGAACAATAGGTGCTTTGAATTGTATACCATTGATTAAGTAGCCATAAAATTGGAGAGCTAAAAAAAAACCAAAAACTTCAGCCCCCTAATTTTATAAATGAATATAAATTAAGGCAGAGTGAGAAGTGACTTGCCCAAAGTCCCCCAGCTGGGAATCCTGGCAATCCCAAAATGAGAACCTGAGTAACTTGACTCTCTTAGCCCTTTCCACTAAAATATCTTGTTCATATGCTTAAAGGGAGCTAAAAGACTGCCTGCCCTTTGATCCAATTTATATCCCAAAAAGATAATAAGGAAAAAGATGCACTCTTTGTGGTGGCAAAGATTTGGAAAATGAGGGGATGCCCTTCAACTGGGGAATGGCTGAACAAATTGTGGTATCTGCTGGTGATGGAATATTTTGTGCTCAAAGGAATAATGAACTGGAGGAATTGTATGTGACCTGGAATGACCTGCAGGAATTGATGCGGAGTGAAAGGAGCAGAACCAGGAGAACCTTATACACAGAGACCTATACACTGTGGTAAAATCAAATGTAATGGACTTCTCTACTAGTAGCAATGCAAGGATCCAGGACAATTCTGAGGGACTTATGAGAAAGAACGCTATCCACATTCAGAGGAAGAACTGTAGGAGTAGAAACACAGAAGAAAAACAACTGCTTGAACACATGGGTTGATGCGGACATGACTGGAGATACCGACTCTAAACAATCACCCTAGTGCAAATATTGATAATATGGAAATACATCTTGTTCAATGACACATGTAAAACCCAGTGGAATTGCATGTTGGCTATGGGAGGAGATTTCGGGGAAGGGAGGGAAAGAACATGAATCTTGTAACCATGAAAAAAAACAACACTCTAAATTAATTAATTAAATAAAGATTTCTGGGAGAAAATAAGATAAAATAATAATAAAATAAAATGTCTTGCTCATCATCATGTAAGAAAAGATCTAGAAAGAAAGGAACCAGTCAGTTCCTTTGTGAGACTACAGAGCACTAAAAGGAATCAAACATTTGCTGTTATTACATTTTCAAAGATTAAGATTTATTTCAATTGCCATGAATGGAACTATTAACATGTTGAAGTGAAAGCAACATTTTAAAATTACTTAGAAATATATGGGGGTGGGGGGACAGATAAAGAACCAAGAAAAAAATGAACTCAAGGATGCAAATTTGGGGTTGGTTTTAAGTCTCTAATAGGTGCCAGGACTGGACCTGAGAGATCAGATCCAAGTCTCTGAGACCCACTCCAATCTAGCTCTACCTTAGAAAATCTAATCCAGACCTAATTGGGATTATCCCAAATTGGTGAATTCTCCAGGTTTTGTACTACCTCAGGAGAAAGGTCTCAAGAAAAACAGCAAAAGGGATATATGTGAAATGGGAATCTTATTCTTGGGATTGTCCTAAAATCAATACAATAACCCACAACACAGCTATTAATAGCCCCAATTATTCAGCACACAACACACACCCAGGGTATTCAGCAACCAATCCAACAATTTGCTTATCTGCTTCTCTGGTTTACATGTACCTAGTGTGTAGCAAGGGTCATTGACAAAAGTCAAGAGACAATACAGGACAACTAGGCTCAGTTAAACAGCAGCTTTCCTCTCAGTAACTGAGAAAGAGACTGGCAAATCAGAAACCCTCATTCATTGTCTTCTCTCCAATTGGCCTTGTCTTCTTTTTCTTCTAAGACTCAAAGATACTGCTTTATCTTTGTTCCCCTAGGAAGGAAGGTTCTCAGATCACATGTATATGCACACACACAGACACACACACAAAGCAGGACAATTTTTAAAAACACAAACCTTTTTCCTACTACCCACTTTCTGAATTTCCAACCTACCCTCCACCACCCAGGCTTAAAATAATCACCAGTAAAAGGGTAAGGGAAGAGGGAGGAGAGAGAAAATAAAATTTAAAAGTAAAAGAAAAGAAAAAATGACTAAATAAATTCCTATAAGAACGAAAGGTATTGCCAGAATAACCAAGTTTGCAGAGAACTCCAAAGTCATGGAGTAAAAATTATACCTGACAGAGAATCTCTTCCTCCATCATCCCTAAAAGATGTCCATCCATCCTTAACTTGAAGACCTCTTGTGAAATGGGAACCTATTACCTCTTGAGGCAGCCCATCACACTTTTGGATAGCTCTAATTGTGAGGAAGGTACAAGTGGTATAGTGGATAAGAGTGCTGGGTCTGAATCAGGAAGACTCATCTTCCTAAATTCAAATCTGGCCTTAGACACCACCTATGTGACCTTGGCAAGTCACTTAGCCCTGTTTGCCTCAATTTCCTCATCTGTAAAACGAGCTGGAGAAGGAACCCAAATAAGGCCACAAAGAGTCAGGCACGACTGGAAAATGATGGGAAAAAAAAAACAACAAAAATTGTGAGGAAGCTTTTCTTTATGCCGGGCCTAAATTTGCCTCTGAAACCTGCAGCCATTGCTCTTTGAGCACAAGCACAAAATGTCTAATCTCTGTTCTACATAACAATCTTTCGAATGTAATTCATTTAAATTCAGTAATAATTACACATGTGTCCCTGCTCTCAGCACGGCAGTTGAAAACTAGAGGATTGGGGATATGGAATAGGCTAAATCTCCTCAGATAAGTTTGCTAGAAACTTTTGGTTTTCTTTACATGTTCTTTTGTATTATGAAGAAGGGTTCAACAAAAGGCTGAGTTTAAGGGAAAGTCACTTGTAGCATACAAGGAAAAGGCAGCAGTACAAATTCTTTAAATAAACCCATTCAATCAAATAAATCTAATATTCTCTGAACTACGCACTGTAACAAATAGAAAATCATATGCCATGGCTTCTGCTGTCAAGGAGAAAAATCATAGAGAATCATAGAAGTTCATACGTAATAAAAACTGAGATACCCAGAATATATGTGGCAGAAAGTAAGTGCTCTCTTACAGGCAGCTACCTGGCTCAGTGGATAGTGCTAGGCCTGAATTCAAATTCTTCCTCAGACACTTACCACTCTCTATGACCCCTGGATAAGTCACATAGCTTCTCATTTTCCTCATCTGTAAAATGGAGATAATAGCTCCTACTTCACTGGGATATTGTGAAGATCAAATGAAATAACATATGTGAAAACACTTTGCAAACCTTAAAATGCTAGAATAGGTCAGGAAATGGGATTGGTCTTGGCTAGTTCTCTTAAGAGAGAAAGCTTCATAAAGGAAGTTCAAGTAAAACTTGGAAGGTTTTAGAGAGTAGGATTTGGAAAGGCAGAAGTAAAGGTGGAAGGCATTCTTGGAAAGTGCCAAGAACATATTAAGGAATAAAAGGCAAATAGTTTCCACTTAAACTAGTTCATGGAAGACCTGAAGATAACTTACAGTGATTAGCCCTGGGTAAGTGGGTGTCTCAGGGCAGTCTTGTTCTATTTTTATCTATTATCTATTGCTTCCATTAGATGGTATTTTTAAGTCCGGTATCCATCTATCTACACTTTTGTAGATAGATGGATATCCATCTATCTACACTTTTGTAGATAGATGGATACCAAAAACTTATGTTAGCCTATAATTTATTTTTAATTGATTTTTGCCAGTTCCATATCTTCTGAGTATACTCCTAAGATGATAAAGTACCACAGTTTCATTTTTTCCTTGTTTTGAAGGATGCTCTAAGATCAAGGGGGCAGCTAGGTGGTATAGTGAATAGAATGCCAGGCCTGGAGTTAAGAAGCCTTAAGTTCAACTCTAGTTTCAGATACTTACTAGCTGCATGACCCTGAGCAACTCATGTAACCCTCTTTGCCCCCATTTCCTCATCTGTACAATGAGCTAGAAAATGAAATGGAAAACCACTCCAACATCTTTGCAAAGAAAACCCCAAATGGGGTCACAAAAAGTCAGACACGACTAAAACAACTAGCATCAAGGCTTATCTGAGGCAAAGATTTCCTAAAGGATGACACCCAATGCCATTTGTCAAGGTTTAAACCACCTTTGTCTGGATATTATGAATGATAAGAAGGTCTGACACAACTTTAAAATATGGAAGATTCCAATTCTTTACAGTCCCATCTGCAAACCCATGATAAATTCCTACAACTATTAGTTTTTTAACTACTTTGAACTATATTTCAAACTATATTTTGAACTATTTTAAACCACAAACTAAAGTACAAAAATAGAACTTTTTTGTTATTTTAGTGCCCTACACAACTCATTCCTGTCACCAATTTAACCTTATCCCTAAAGAAAACAGACTGATCTGAGGTACTTGTTGGTCTGGCTGATATGTCCAAAAATGAAAGTGATAAATATTGAAAGGGATGTGGGACAACTGGGACACTGATGTACTGTTGATGGAGTTGTGAACTGATCTAATCATTATGAAGAACAGTTTGGAACTATGCCCACTGGGCTATAAAATTGTGCATATCCTTTCACCCAGCTAGGTCTGTAATCCCAGAGATCAAAAAACGGGAAAAGGACCCATTTATACAATTGTACAAAAATATTGAAGCAGCTCCTTTGTGGTGGCAAAGAACTGCAAATTGAAGGAGTGCCATCAGTGGGAGAATGCCTGAACAACTACTGTGCTAATGAACAGGAGGATTTCAGAAAAACCTGGGACGATTTAAAAGAACTCATGCAGAAAGAAGTGAGTGGAACTAGCAGAAAATTGTATTCAGTACAGTAAAAGCAATATTGGACAATGATCAACTGAGAATGAATGATTTAGCTATTCTCAACAATACAATGATTCACAACAATCCTGAAGGAGTCATAATGAAAAATGCTATACACAGACGGGGAAAGAATTAAGTGTCCAGATATAGTTCAATGTACTTCATTTTTTCATTTATTTTTTTCATACTTTTTTTTAATATATGTGTCTTCTTCTAAGCCATGACAAATATGAAAATGTTCTGTAGGGTTAATAAATATATAACATTGTATAAGGAAATGGAAAACCACTTGTATAAACAGTGTCATAACACATGTATAACCAATATCAAATTGTTTACCATGTCAAGGAAAAGGGAAAGGAGAAAAGAAGAGACATTTGGAACCAAAAATGTTATAAAACAAATGCTTAAAATGGTTTTTACATGTAAATGGGAAAAAAATAAAACATTACTAGATAAAAAGAAAGAAAAAATAAAACTGGTTGGTATTTTTTTCCCCTTTTACTTTTTTTGTTTTGTTTTTTAAAACCCTTACCTTCCATCTTGGAGTCAATACTGTATATTGGCTCCAAGGCAGACAAATGGTAAGGGTAGGCAATGGGGGTCAAGTGACTTGCCCAGGGTCACACAGCTGGGAAGTGTCTGAGGCCAGATTTGAACCTAGGACTTCCAGTCTCTAGGCCGGGCTCTCAATCCACTGAACTACCCAGCTGCACCCCCTTTTACTTTTTATGAATCTAGATTGGTAAGATCTGGCAGGGAAAGCAATTTTAAAATGATTAAAGGCTTATTTAACATAGTGACAGGAGTTTCAAAAGCTTAATTATATCTATTTGTAACCTAAGTCTAATTGTGTTACATGTCTTTTTATTTTCCTATTGAAATGAATTAAAATTAATTTTATCTTCATAAAATTTATATAATTCCACAATACCTCATAGAGGTGAGTAGATGTGCCAATAGAAGCCTTTGGTTCAAATCTCAAGATATTTACTACCTATATGACCATAACCCCTTTCTCTCCTCTGATATTGCCACCACTCTCTATAAGCCCTCATCACCTCCATCCTGGACTATTACAATAGCCTGCTGGTGTTTCTGCCTGCCACAAGTTCCTCCCCAATCCAATTCAACCTCTATTCAGCTGTCAAAGTCATCATCAGGTCAGATTGTGTCACACAAACAGCCCATCCCCAGCCCCCCACTCAATAAACACCAGTATATTCCTATTACCTCCAGGATCAAATAAAAAAAATCCCATTTATTACCTGCCCCATCTATAACCTTCCAGTCCTCTTACACTCCTCCAACACCATCACCCTCCACCCTGAAATCAGTGGCACTTTGCTGTTCCTTACACAAGATAATCCATAACCTAACATTATATACAGTAACTGCAATATTGTGGGATGATTAAATGTGATAGACTTTGCTAACAGCATTATAATGATCCAGGACAATTCTGAGGGATTTATGAAAAAGAATGCTATCTACCTTCAGAGAAAGAACTGTTAGAATAGAAATGCAGATGAAAACATGATTTAACATTTGTTTATTTGGCTATATAATTTGGGGATTATATTAAAAAAAAAAAAATATATATATATATATATATATATATATATAAAACCCAGACTGACTTGCTTGTCAACTCTGGGAGTGGGGAGGGAAGGGAGAAAGACAATATGGATCATATAACTTCAGAAAACTTATGTGGAAATTAAAATAAAAAATCCAAAAGGAAAAAAATTAAATTAAAAAAAGATAATCCATATCCTGACTCTAGGCATTTCCACTGGCTGTCTCCCATGCCTGGAATTCTCTTCATCCTGGTATCTAAGTCCTGGCTTCCTTCAAGTTCCAGCTAAAATCTCTCCTACAAGAAGCCTTCTCCAGTCTTCTTTCATTCTAATCTTTCCTCTGCTGATAATCTCCAGTTTATCCTGTTTCTATACGTAATTGTTTGCACATTGTTTCTCTAATTAAACTATTAATTTCTTAAGAACAGAGACTATCTTTTGCTTTTCTTTGCATCACAGCACCATAGCACTCGACACACAGCAGGTTTTTAAGTGTCTATTGACTGACTGAAACAAATCATTCCATTTCTCT
This sequence comes from Gracilinanus agilis, assembly GCF_016433145.1. Classification (NCBI taxonomy): domain Eukaryota; kingdom Metazoa; phylum Chordata; class Mammalia; order Didelphimorphia; family Didelphidae; genus Gracilinanus; species Gracilinanus agilis. The sequence goes on from NC_058131.1 coordinate 149,307,897, forward strand.
GGGTCTTGGATTCTTGTCTGAAAAACACAAGGGATGCATTAGATGATTTATCTAGGGACTCCTTTAAATGCTTGAAAAATTCTGAGGACCCCTCCCCAAAGAGCTTTTATTTCTGTAGGTTAATCAATATTTACCATTTTAAAACTTTAAATGGCTTGGTGTTATTATGAAAATAGTTTTGACCTTATGGACTCCCTGAAAGGCTCTCCAGACCCCTGAGGTCCCCAGACTACACTTGGAGAGCCACTAATTTATAAGAGCCCTTCCTGTTCTAAAGTCTATGAAAACCAGAGTCTATGAAAACTAGGAAATCCTGGTACATCACAAGATCAGAGCTTGTAATCACTGCTTTAATGGAAGTTTAATTTGAAAGTAAAACATGCTTATTGTCTCTTTCAGGAAGAAAGAAAAGGGGGGGGGGGGGGGGCTTGAGTTTTAGGGCAACAGAAAAAGTGCTCTATCTACAGCTTGTGTTTCTCTACAACCAAAAGAAAACCATGAACAGGAACATTTACAGGCCTGAATCATGCCCAAAGCTACCTTCACTGGATAATTGAGTCAAATGCATTTTGATGGGAATGGGGGGAGGGGGGGAGTTTTTCAGTTAAATTATTCAGATAATTGCTTTATTTTCCTGTTTTACTGTGTTCAGATTCATGGAAGCTTGCAATTAGTAAGGAATGTTAATGACCCTTTGTAGCCACAGCTGTGCTTTTCTCATTGTGAAAAAGGTTGCTTGCATGAGGGCTCTGCCTACAGCTCACAGGTTCTCTATTATGAATGCACATCAGCCTCCTCATGTTTCCTACCCTACATCCTCCCCGCCTTAATGGATTGCGCCATCTTTCTGCAGCCTGATTCTATGTAAGTTCTAAGGCTATTGTCTGACCTCTAGTGGAAACCAAGCTGTTCAGTTCACTGCAGGGAATGGTGGCTCCAATAAGGGAGCTTTCATTTTATTTGTAGAACAGTTCATTGAGATTGCCTAAATGAAAACAGTTGAGCCTCAAAACTGATTTTTTTCATCTTAAGTTCTATTAATTTAATCTTCAATTCTATACACTTATTTTCAACATGACCTGCCTTTCTTATATGCAATAATGCCAATATGCCAAAGTGTTAATAAAAACTTTTTTGTAGCAGCAAATAATTCAAACAAAGTAGTTGTTGATTGATTAGAAAATCAATCAGCCAATAGGAAATGGCTGAAAACTGAGTATATGAATGTAAGGGAATATTCTTGCATTGTAAGAAATAAGGAATGAGAAATTCAGAGATATGATGATATGAAATGATATGATGGGGGAGGGGCAGCTGGGTAGCTCAGTGGTTTGAGAGCTAGGCCTAGAGATAGGAGGTCCTAGGTTCAAATCTGGCCTCAGACACTTCCCAGCTGTGTGACCCTGGGCAAGTCACTTAACCCCCATTGCCTCCCCTTACCACTCTTCTGCCTTGGATCCAATATACAGTATTGACTCCAAGATGGAAGGTAAGGGTTATTTAAAAAAAAAAAAGTGATATGATAGGAATTGATGCAGGATGAAGAAAGAAAAGTCAAGAGAAAAAAAAATCAATGATCATAATATGTTAACTCAGTGGATAATATGTTAACTCAGGCCTAGAGATGGGAGATTCTAGGTTCAAATGTGACTTTGGACACTTCCCAGCTATATGACCCTGGGCAAGTTACTTTAGCCCCGTTGCTTTACCACTCTTCTGCCTTGGAACCAATACATAGTATTGATTCTAGGGTGGAAGGTAAGGGTTAAAAAAAAACAAAACACTAAAAGAAAGCCAAACACTGAGCAAGATATCTATGCATGTATATAAACAGGCATGACAATGCATATATGAATGAGAGCAAATACATGCACGTCCTTTAAAACTGAAGTTCTTTACATACATTAATTATCTCACTGAAGCTTTACAAAAATCCAGTGAAGTGGGTACACTAGGGTAGGTATTATATGAATGCAGAGAAACTCAGAATTGAAATTATTTCTATGGTCACCATTAGTGAATGTCTAGAGACAGGCTCTAAATCCAAGTCTTATTATATTAAAAGTTACTGCGCTTAGAGAGACAACATATTACAGTGCTGGCTTTAAAATCAGAGAACTTAAGTTCAAATTTTGTCTCTTATACCTTTTGATATTGGGAAAGTCACTTCAATTCACTATGCCTTGGATTCATCACCTATAAGATGAGAGAAATGAACTAGATGATCTCTAAAGTTCTGTCCATTTTAAGCCTATGTTTGATTTTAGGATTATAATGGCAGATTGTTTCCTGAAGGAGATTTTCTTTTGGACTAAACATCTCTAATGGGGAAATCAAAGGATCTAAAAAAGTGGGGCAGAGAATTTCATACGGTCTTAAATAGTGGAGTGAACCTAGTATAATTCAGTTAATTTTAACAAAACTTTACTAATACGTACATAATATCCCAGGGCAGCTACATAGCACAGTGGATAGAGTGCTACATAGTGTTGTACTAGGAGAGATACAAAGTCTAAGGAAGATACTGTTTGTGACCTCATGAAGTTTATCATCTAGTACTCTTGTGTTCACAATTCCTCCTTACTTTTCCCCTGTTACTAAGAAGAAGAAAAAACCCAGATATGAGACTTTTGTGGTATTAATATTAAATCTTGCACATGGCCCAAAGGAATTATTTCTGCTTAGGTGTTTCTAAACTTAGCTGGGAGCAGACCAAACTTATACTATTTTCTTTCCTAGGATCACTTTTTGCTTATTCTCATAAATAATAAAAGTTACTAGATACTTGGACAGCACAGAGGGTTCTTCAATTTCCTTTTCATCTAATCTAAATTATTTAATCCTCCTCAGGATTTCACACGTGCACCAAATACTAATGCAGAAAAATCACACGGAAGTGTGCTTAAGAAGGGTATCTACACTCCCCCAGTGTCTTGCTAAGTAGTTCAGCTTTCCCTGAGGAAGCTGCAAAAAGGAAGAAAACTCTCTTTCTTTGTCATCTCTTTAAGAAAACTTTCTTTGTTCTCTCCTTTCTTGCTTGCTTATTAAAACAATGGGAACCTCACTATGATTATTTAATTAAATTTAAAAATATGACTAAGACATTTTCAACTATGTGAGCCAAGATTTTCCCTTTCTTCTGGGGAGCAAAATATACCTGCAAACAAACTGGTCGGTCATCCAGATATACAATAGCTTATTTAATATTACTCTGCAATGCAAGCCTTTGGAGGACTGACACAGCAAGGTGCTTGTTTGCTCTTAATTTATGCACAGTAATGAGGGAATTTAATCTGTGCACCTTAGAAACTCACATTGTACTGAGAGGCAGCAGGAGAGATGCCTGCCCTCTGTATTCCTCGATTTAGGAAGCCCAGGAGTGTTGGTACATCAGAGATACTTAACTGAAGACATTTGAAACCACTTCTAAATGGGTCACATGTAAACCCACTCACCTAGAATTCACAGGCCTAATAGGAAACATTCTGGGTTTGTATTTTCTTTATCTGAAAAGATGAGGGTAACATCTTGAATTGTAGTAAATTGGAAATTCCAAGTGTCTGCGGACGGAGAGAGATAATAATGGAAACAATCATGGATTTGGATCAAGAGAGAACTGAATTTAAATCCTACCTCTGAACTTTTTTTGGGCTTAGTTTCTTAACCTTTAAAATAGGAAGGCATATATGAAGACATTGACCTGAAGTACTTATCTGACAGTGTGGTTATAAGGATCATAAAAGATAATGCATTCAAAGTATTTTGCAAACCTTAAAAATTCTATAAAATTTTAGCTAGTATTATTGCTGTGTCAATCCATAGCTAGGTAATTAATGCATGCCACCACATTTGGTGACTGCACCAATGATTTTCCTGTCTCCAAACATATATATATATATATACATACATACATATATATATATATGTATATCTGATATGATATAAGCCACTTGCCACTGAACTTTATTTTAATGATAATGGAAAGTCTTTCATAGACATAAAAGGGTAATTTCATAGGCATAAGAAGGTAAAAGCCTCCACTCAACTGAATTAAACTAAGTAATCATGAAATTGATCAAATGCCAATTTCATTGAGCAGCTATCTTAGTCTTCCGGGAAAAAACACACACACACACACACACACACACACACAGAGCTGGATTCAGCTTGGCACTGTGGAAAGGGTCCTGGCTCTGGGAGCCTGTGATCAGTTCTACCTGACATTTATTACTTGTATTACCTGGGCAAGACATTTAACCTCTGAGCCACAGTTTGCTCATTTGAAAAATGAGAAGGTTGAACTGCATGATCTCAGAGGTTCCTTGTAGCTCTAAATCACAGGTTCTTAACCTTCTTTATGTCATGGTCTTCTTCAGCAGTCTAGTGAAGCCCACTATGGACCCTGCTCAGAATACTGGTTTGTTGCTTACATTCATAATGGAAAGCAATGCTATATTTTAGTTAGAGGTTATTGTAAAATAAAGATGTGATTTTTTTTCCCATCCAAGTTCATGGATCCCCTGAAATCTATTTATAGACCCCTTGAGGTCAGGCTGCCACCTATCAGTATAATGTGAGTGTCTAAGGTGCACAGATTAAAGTCCTTCATTACTGTATAGAAATTAAGAGGAAACAAACACCTTGCTGTGTAAATCCTCCAATGGGCTGCACTGCAGAGTAATATTAAATAAGCTATTGTATTATGTGAATATATTTACTATTGTCAACTTGGAAAAACATAGAACTACTAAAGTAGTCAGAAAAACCAAGTCTTTAATCAAGAAAGAGATGGGGTCATTAATAATCGGCTACTACACAGAGCCAGGTGCCAAAGTGCTACACTGAGTTAAAACTCTGGGGCTCTGGGGACAGTATCTCTGGGAGGATCAACCTGCCAGAAGATTCTCCAAGGAATAATAGAACTTGGGGGTCTTGTATACCTTTTGGGGAACTAAGGACAGGAGAAAATGACTGATTGGCTTTACCAAGGCTACAAGGAAAAGTGAAGTCCAAGATAGGATTATCAGGAAGAGACAGATGCTTTACAATAAAAGGGAAAGGTCCAGTCAAGGGCTGGGCTACTGGGAGAGGACTTTGATACAATGGGAGAAATTACTAGGACAAAAGGGTATATAACATTTGATTAGGTCTACTAGTCCTACTTGAACTGGGACCATTAAGTACTTTAAAGTCTATTTTTCAATCTGAAATGGGACTTCCCTCCAGGTGATTTCTCTGGGGACTGGGCAAAATTGGGGCTCCAAAAATACTCAGTTGACACTATGTACCAGGCACTGTGCAAAGCACTTTTCAATTATTATCTCATTTGATTCTCAAAAGAAGACTAGAAGGCAAGGGGCTATTACCATCATTGTTGTTGTTGTTATTATTCATCTGTTTTCCTTCATGTCTGGCTCCTTGACCCCATTTGGGATTTCCTTAACAAAGAGACTGAAGTAGTTTGTCATTTCCTTCTCCAGCTCATTTTACAGGGGAGGACACTGAGGCAAGCAGGGTTGCGTGCCTTGTCCAATGCCATATAGCTCTAGTGTCTGAGGCCAAATTTGAATTCAGGAAGATGACTTCCTGGTTTTAGGCCTGGCACTCTATCCACTGTATTACTTCGCTGACCCCATCCACATTTTAAAGATGAGGAAACTGAGGCAGAGGTTTAAATAACTTGCTAAGGGTCACGCAGCAAGTAAATGTCTTTGGCCATATTTAAAATCAGGTCTTCCTGACTTTGGGCCCCACATTCTATCCATTGTACCACCTAACTGACCACATGATACTGCTTAGAATCAAGTTTCCTGGCCTCCAAACCAATACTGTTTCCACTACATTTTACTACTTCTCTATTCATTTACATACAGCTATTTCACAGCTAGTTATCATCATAAAACTTTGATCTTGCTTCCAACAATGTATCTGGCACTGTTACAGTGGTCATAAAAGAGAGGGAAGAATGAAAACACAGTTCTGGGACCAGGGTGCCAATTAATGAATATGAATGGTTCATATGGGGGCATTGGTCTGAGTTGTTAGAGTAAGTTATTTTTATTCATCGCTATTCAACCTGTGTGACAGCTTCCCTTATGCAATGAAGCAGAAATAGGAATAATACATTCTATTTTCCCAGTGCTTTTCACGGTTTCCCATACAATATCTCATTTTATCCTCACAACAATAGGTAAGGAAAACTCAGTGGGTGGAATTATAGAGGAGGAAACAGAGGCTCAGTATGATTCATAGAAGCTTATAGCCATAGCATTAGAACATGACAGAGGTAGAGATTTGAACCCAGGTCTTCTGACTCTAATTTTAGTGCTGTTTCCACTGTACCAGAAGTAAAAGTTGACCAGCTGACAGTTTTTCCAAATAATTTCAAAGCAATTTCTTTACACTGCTTTGTGATATGTGGAGCAAAGTATATACACTTCTTATATTGTTTAAGATAAATTCTTCCAAGATTTCCTGCTACCCCATAAAAAAATAAAAACTATACCCCCAAACTAACTACTAGTTCCCTCAAGGTGTACCTTATGTATAAGGTGCAAAGAAAGACATTAAATACGCTCAACTGGGAATTACCCTGCACAATTTACAAAAGCACATATCCACTGCTTGTAGGAGTTTGCTAAAGCCAGCTCAAACCAGCTGGAGAGTCGAATGTTAAATTTTCATTTGGCAAAATCTCCAAATCAAGGCTTGATTTATTGTTCTGCTGATTGTCTAGAGCAGTGGTTCCCAAACTTTTTTGGCCTACCGCCCCCTTTCCATAAAAAATATTACTTAGCCCCCTGGAAATTAATTTAAAAAAAATTTTAATAGCAATTAATAGGAAAGATAAATGCACCTATGGCCATCACTGCTTCCCTGGATCGCTTGCAGCCCCCACCAGGGAGCGGTAGCACCCACTTTGGGAATCACTGGTCTAGACTTTAAAAAGTAATAGAGAAAATGTTAATGTAGATTAAACTTAAAATTGTATCTTACACACATTTCTTTGCCCCATACCCGCAAGGGCTGGTTGTTAAAACATTTACCAGCATGTCTCTGTCCAGTTCTTATGAAAGCCAGAAAACAGTATCCTAAGAGTTTTAAATGGATTGCCTAGTTAGAACCCAGAAGGATGGCCTGGGAGGAGGGGGGGGTTGGAGGGGAGGCGGACAAAAATTCAGCAAAATAGTTTTAAATTTTAAAAAATTGGAGAGTGAAAGAATGACAAATTTTGTCCTTGGTAATGATGAATAAAATGTTCAGCTTATTTCCAGCCTGATATGATGAATATACCAATGAATTAGATTTCGTTAAGTCCTAGACCCACTACTGTGTATGTTTAGCAACTGTTGTCTGTCAAATGAAGGGTTTGAAGTTCATTTTTTTCATTGCAAAATTAATTAAAAACAAAAAGAATGTGGGAAAAAATAAATGTCAGGAGTTCTTCATCTTTTTTGAGTCATGTACCCAATTAAGCAATTTGGTGAAACCTAAGGATCTCTTAGCAAACTAATGTTTTTAAATACATAAAATACAGGATTATGGATGCCAAGTTAAGAACCACTGATTAGATGATCTATAAGGTTCCTTGAATTAAAATTTTATATGATTTTATAATGCTTGTATGGTCCTGATATCCCACAAAAGATATTTCTAAAAAGTTTTCAGTTGGAAGATTTTTATGTAAAATAAAGTACCTGATCAAATCATTAAAATACCTATTTGCAGTCATTATTGCCTGACTGTCAATATAAGTAATACCAAAGGAGCAAAGGAGACAATGATGCATAGATATCTCTATATTTTTACAAAGGATATGCAGCCCAGGCCCTTAGCTTTGCAGGAACATTTAGTTAGAAATTCTCCCAAAGGACAATAAAAGTGCAAAGAAATTGTAAAACATTGGAAAACTACAAATGTTACTTCTATTGTTTCCATAAAGAAAGCAGAAATTACTCTGAAGGAAAAAAAATAGTGACTCTAAAATGTCTACAGAAAATTTAGATGGGGTGGAATGTCAATTGTTATTAAAAAAAAAAAAACTAATTGGCACTTAAAGAAATAGTAATAATGCCTGATGAAATGGCTACCTACACTCCAACCCAAGTATGTCAGATTCAAGGTGTAAAATGAGACATATTTTCGGACTAGCAAAATGTATATCATACTTGCCTCTCACAAAAATTGTTTTTCAGTTTTTAATCAGGAGGATTGGATAAGAAAAGGAATTAATAAGCAATTTTTAAAAATTAATGCATAAAAGTATCTAGGAGAATGCATTCAAGAATATCGTAGAGTCTGTCTTCTGAGTTTAAGCACAAAATTTCTTTAGGATTCTTTAATTTCATCAGCAATTACTGCATCTGAATCACACTGTGCACAAGTGAGACACTCCATATTAATAACTTTGATTAAATTATTTTATGAAACATTTGGTCTTTATGATGTCTTTACAAAAAAAATGATGAAAATGATTGCAGTTTATGTGTCAGCATCACTCATAGAAAATGAAGTAGAGAAATTCTACAAAGATTTCATTCAGTAAGACTCAAATTCCCCCAAATTGAATTGTAGTAAGTCAAGATAATGAGAAATATACCAGAAAGCAGGAATGAGAGAATCTAAATACCTATAGATTATATGGAAGTCTTACACTTTATTTCACCAGTATTCTCTTCAAGAAAAGAACTGGTAAGTACTAGATGTTGCAAGCACTAAAAATCATACAAAATGAAACTAGTTGTATATATTTTTTACTTAGCACATTTTTCCATGGTTACATGATTCATGATCCCTCACCCCCACTTTTTCCTCCCACCTCCAGAAGCTGACAAGAGTTCCACTGGGTTATACGTGTATCATTGTTCAAAACCCATTTCCATGTCATTCATATTTGCAGTCGAGTGACCCTTTAACATCAAAACTCTAATCATATTCCTATTGCACTGTGTTATTGCTCATATATTTTTCTAATGCACTTCTGTTTCCACAGTTCTTTCTCTGGATGTGGATAGTGTTCTTTCTCCTAAATTCCTCTGGATTGTCCTGGGGCATTGCATTGCTGCTAGTAGAAAAGTCTATTACATCTGATTATGCCATAATGTATCTGTCTCTATGTACAATCTTCTCCTGGTTCTGCTCCTTTCACTCTGCATCAATCCCTAAAGGTCATTTCAGTTCATGAATTCCTCCACTTCTTTATTCCTTTCAGTACAATAATATTCCATTACCATCATATACCACAATTTATTGAGCCATTCCCCAATCGATGGACACCTCCCATTTTCCAATTTTGCTACCACAAAGTGTGTAGTTATAAATATTTTTATACAAGTCTTTTTTCTTTATTGTCTCTTTGGGGTACAAACCCAGCAGTGGCCTGGCTGTGTCATAGGGTAAGCAGTCTTTTAAAGCCCTTGAGGGCTTCCAAATTGCCCTCCAGAATGATTGGACCAATTCACAACTCCACCAGCAGTGTATTAAGTGTCCCAACTTTGCCACATCCCCTCCAATATTTATCACTTTCCTTTGCTTCTATATTGGCCAATCTGCTAGGTGTAAGGTGGTACCTCAGAGTTGTTTTAATTTACATTTCTCAAATTTAGGAGGGATTTAGAACACTTTTTCATGTGCTTATGGATAGCTTTGATTTCATCATGCCTATTCATGCACCTTGCCCATTTTATCAATTGGAGAATGGCTTGATTTTTTGTAAATTTGACTTAGGTCCTTATGTATTTGGGAAATTAAACCTTTGTCAAGAGTTAATTCTACTAGTTATATTTTTAATTAAACTTTATTTTCTTTTCAGATCCACAGTCTTTCCCTCCCCACCTCACCTCTTCCCCAAAATGAAAAAGCAAGAAAAACAAACCCCCTGCTACAAACATGTACAGGCAAAACAAATTCCTGCATTGGCCATCTGAAAACAAAACAAAAAAAGTCTCAACTCTAGTCAAAGTTCATTACTTCTCTTTTAAGAGACTGGAAAAGACATGCTACCAATCTGACTCATCTCTGAATCAATTGTTTATCTATAGGCAGACAACTTCTTATAGCAAAGATTAGTATTAGTAAACAGCTAAAGTAAAGAGTAACAATGAGAAAAGGTTATGCTCCCCTAGAATTCCATCCGGAGTAAGTAGCTACTCTCTGAGGGCATACTTAATACTCTAAATCAGGCATTGTAATATAGGATTATCAACTTTGCCATGTTGGCCTGGGGCAACCTATCAGTTGCCCTGGTTGATAATCCTATATTACAGATGAGAGAATGAACTTTAAGCCCTTCCTAGACCTACAATTGAAACAACTAAATCCTGAACTATTTAAATAAATTATGAATGAAAAATTGATAATGAACCTCAAAAGTGAAATGAACACCAATTACAATACAGATTTATATACAGATTAAGAAATGTAAATCAAATACCATAATATGGAGACAAAAGGGGCTTAAAAAGCTCATTCTCTCTCTAGATATGTACATATTACATATTTATAAGTTTACCTATATGTGACCATTCACTTTAGAGCTCCCTCTTTTTAATTTCTCCTCATTTCACATCCTTTTGACATCAACAGCTGCTATCTCTTTTTCATTCCAGTCTCTGATGATGAGTTGATTCTTCTCCTTGCCAAGGCCAGACTTTCTAGTGTACGTTTTTTTGTTTTTTTTTAAAACCCTTACCTTCCATCTTGGAATCAATAATGTGTATTGGTTCCAAGGCAGAAGAGTGGTAAGGGTAGGCAATGGGGGTCAAGTGACTTGCCCAGGGTCACACAGCTGGGAAGTATCTGAGGTCAGATTTGAACCCAGGGCCTTCAGTCTCTAGACCTCACTCTCAATCCACTGAGCTACCCAGCTGCCCCCTCTAGTGTACTCTTTTTTTTAAAATTTAAACATTTATTAATATTCATTTTTAACATAGTTACATGATTCATGCTCCTACTTTCCCCTACAGCCCCCACACTCCCCCCACCCATGGCTGATGCACATTTCCACTGGTTTTGTCATGTGTCCTTGATCAAGACCTATTTCCAAATTGTTGGTAGTTGCATTGGTGTGGTAGTTTCGAGTCCACATCCTCAATCATGTCCACCCCGACCCATGCGTTCAAGCAGTTGTTTTTCTTATATGTTTCCTCTCCTGCAGTCCTTCCTCTGAATGTGGGCAGCATTCTTTACCATAAATCCCTCAAAATTGTCCTGGGTCATTGTATTGCTGCTGGTACAGAAGCCCATTACATTCGATTTTACCATAGTATATCAGTCTCTCTAGTGTACTCTTAATCCCATTCCCTCCTGTCTTCTCTAATAGATTATTCTCACTATCATCTCCACTCTCTAATTTTTAATCTCTTCCTATCTATTGGCTCCTTCTCTGATGCAACCAAATACTATCATATCTCCCTGATCCACAAAAAACCCTCTCTTTGATCTTTCTTCTTCCACTGGCCACTTTCTGTAACTCTCTAATCCTTTTTATAGCTAAAAGACAAAAAAAAAATCTATACATGATGCTTTCATTTCCTTTCCCTTCACTGTCTTAAAAACTCTGCAATCTGGCTCACTCAGCTGAAACTATTTTCTCTAAATTTACAATAATTTCTTTCTCTTAAAAAAAAACCCAACCTTTACCTGATTATTCCTAATCTGACGAATACAATGAGTAGGATACAATACAATGAAACTTCAGACTGACAGATGAGCATTTCCTTTCCTTTGGCCCCCTCTTTAAAGAGTTTGCCCATCAGCACCCTAGTGTATTGGATGAATCCCCTGTAATGAACTCATAGAAAGTCATAGATAAGAGATACCCGAGATAGGCAGACTGAGAGATCTGCATCACTGTGAGTAACATACAAATTGATCACAGTTCAAGAGTATCTGACTATTAATAGCAATAATCATAACAACAATGTTTATATGGAACTTTAAAGTTTGTAAAGTCCTTTCCTGATAATTCTCCTGTAGAGTTAGGTAGTACAAGTATTTATAATTCCCATTTCAGAAATTAAGAAACAAGATTGTGATTTGCCTGTGATCCTGACCCTGAGTCCAGTACTCAGTCTACTATGCCATATAGGGAGAAGGCACAAACAAAACAAAATTCCTAGAATCAAGTGATATAATCTAGTGCTGTAGGCAAAATAAATAAAATAAATAGTTTTATGTTTATTTTTTTGCAATTGGAGTCTATATACAATATGGTTTTCTCTTTCTTTTGTGCTCATATTTCTTGCTTTATCATTTTTCTTTTCTTTTTTTTTTCTTCTCTTTCTTCTCTGCCTCTCTCTGTGTCTCTATCTCTCATTTTTGTATAAATACAAACATATGATCATTTTTACCCATGAACAAATGCTGGCATAGTTAGGATAAACTCAGTACTTGCTTTTCAAAGCAAATTCCTTTCAAAAACCAATGATACCAAAGCACGTTTCAGAGTGGTTCAGAAGTCACTCTTAAATGTGACTGGAGAGAAAACATTAATATCACTAAGCCCCAAAAGCAGAATTCCACTTGAACTCAATTTCTATTCTTTTCAACCACTTTCATGATGATGACATTGAACAAATTTAAGGCATTTTGAAAGAGAAAGACAGCCAGGGAGCAGGGTAGGTCACAAAAAGACAGAGAGACAGAAACAGACAGAGGCAGAGAGAGATTTTTTCCACACATGAACAGACGAGTCATGCCAGTCTCTGAAATCAAATGACAACATTTACAAGACTGCCTCAGACCTTCCTGAACAGAAGTCAGTCTTAAAATATGCTTCTAAGAGGGGAAGCACACCACCAAAAGAATCAGAAAATAGACCAGAAATAAATTCAGGGCAGAAGAGAACCAGAAAAAGTAACAGAACACTAGAAACACTGTGTATATCTGAAATGAGATGGATCTCTCTCTCTCTCTCTCTCTCTCTCTCTCTCTCTCCCCCACCTCTACCCCCCCATCTCAGCCTATAGATCTCTGACATATTCGTGCCACATATAATGTTTTTGGCTTTCAAAAAAAGGGAGTGGGGAAGAGAGAGAGGATTTTCACATTACAGCTTGACAGAGTGAGACAGAGACAGTGAGAGACAGTGAGAGAGAGAAACAGGCTTCCTTAAGGACCAACAATACCTACTGGATGGAAGGAAAAGAATGTAGAGAAACCATTTTCCCCTAAGCCTTTCCTCATTCTCTCCTCATTCCATTCAAGTTAAAAATCTTCCAAAAGAAACATAATGCATAATCCTTCGTGTTTACAAGCCTCACTGCACTTTTATCCCATTAATCAGATGCTATGAGTAGACATAGGTGCTTTCAGTTCAGAATAACTCTTAAAGTAAACATACTGACACATATTTTGAGTCTTCTTTTAGAGACAAAACCTATGTGTCACTTGAGGAAAGGAATAGCATTTTCTCCATCAGGCTTAAGTAAAAACTCAGTAACTAGAAGAATTTTCTGTTTTGTACATTATATCCTCTGAATTGCTAGCTAGTAATGATGTAACTTGGGGTCAAGACTTCAGACTTGGAGTGAAACTGAATCTGGTTTAGAAATGGCACCTTATGAAATATATACCAAGATCAAGTGATCTTACCTTACACTGATGACTGCTTTCCAGAGCTTTTCCTTACTTTCTCATGGGTGTGTTACCTATATTAGAAATAAATCTGACCTTCAATTTGTTATTCAAGGATTAACTACCCAGTTTGTGGTTTATACAAGTCCTGTGTTTTCTGTTCCTCTTCTCCCTAGACTAATGTACCTTTTGTGAATAGGGAGAATAGAGATAAAAATTCAGCTCAGTCCCTTTGGTTGTTACTAGTTAACAGCTTTGGTGAAAGATTTAATGAGAGACAGGCTGGAGCTGCTAGATTATCTTTGATTAGTATAGTGCCTTGAATTTCATAGATACTTAATAAATTGGATTGAATTAAATGTATTTATTTCAGTTACTCATCCTTCCTACCCCCATACTCTTACTACCATGGAAAAAATCAAGATTTGACTCCAGGAAAATTCCAATTTGTTTTCCATGCCCATTTTTCTGGAATTTTAATTGACGTCAGAACTGTTTCTAAGGAGGAAACCTGTGGTCTAATATAGATGTTGAAAATGCATTTTTTAAAATGGAACTACTGGTTAGGAGATCATCCATGGGAAGACAGATGACAAATTCAGAAACTTGTGGCATTGTTTCAACTCTAAGTGTTTGTAGCTAAAATCTGGAAAAACATTTCAATATTTCCACTTCTGTTACCAATACTGATGGAAAAATCTATCCATAATTTCCATGGGAGGAATGTTTTCCCCTTAATTTATTTTTTTTTTAAACCCTTACCTTCCATCTTGGAGTCAGTACCGTGTATTGTCTCCAAGGCAGAAGAGTGGTAAGGGCTAGGCAATGGGGGTCGAGTGACTTGCCCAGGGTCACACAGCTAGGAAGTGTCTTGAGGCCAGATTTGAACCTAGTACCTCCCGTCTCTAGACCTGGCTCTCAATCCACTGAGCTACCCAGCTGCCCCCTCCTCTTAATTTAAAACTTAGCTCTTTATTGGTTTTCACTAAGAGCCCAAAGCAAAGGCCAAAATAATGTCCTTCTTAAAACTCAGAAGAGTTTGTCTCCATCTCCAAAGACTGGGTCTTTCTATCTCACCCAGGCTGGAAGTGCAGCAGCTATGCACAACCAGATCCTACTCCTGATTAGAGAATTATGAGAGCTTTGAGCTGCTCTAACCTGGGTAGATTTCCCCCTGTTTAGGTAACCTGGTACCTCACCCCCAGGGGACTCTATTACTGCTGTATTTAATAAAGTCATTCAATCAACTTAAGCCCACTGTAGCTCAGAACTCAACAGCTCAAAAGAGCTGCTGCTAGCTTCAGCCTACTCTGTAGCAGAGATTATAGACTTAGCCTTTCTTCTTCTACTCTCTCTCCCTTATAAAGCTCATTCTTTTATACAGCCTCTAGGCTGATGACTCTCAAATCTGGACTACTTTCTGAGCTTGTCCAACTACCTAAAGTACACCACCATCTGAATGACACCAACAACCCAAACTCAACGCATTCAAAAACAGGGTTTTTTTTATCTTTGCCCCCAGATTTGCAGCTTCTGATTCACCATTTCTGTCTGTGCCCTCCCACCCATATACATATAAGCTGACACATTAGCGTTATCTTTAATTCTTCTGTCATCCTCATCTCTCATAGCTACTTAGTTACCAGGAACAATTGACTGTACCATCATTCTCACATTTCCATGTCACTGCTACTTCCTTGGCTCAGGGTCCTTTAGTACCACAAGATGACAGGACCTAAACAGAAATCACCTCTAAATTAGCCCTAACGAGAGGTCATTTAGCATCTATTTGACATATAGGAAAGAGGAACCCATTATCTAAGGCCATCTATTCCACTGTTAAGTAATTCTAATTGGAAAAAAAAATGCTTAAAAAGAGTGTTGTGTTTTTTACCAGTTACATGTAATAATTATATGATCCAAATTGTTTCCCTCCTTCCTTTCCCCCTCCTGGAGTTGGGAAGCAATTCAATCTAGGTTACACATGTATTATGGGGCAAAACATTCCCATATTGTTCATTTTTTAAGTGAATAATCTTATAAAACCAAAACCCCATAATATATGCCCAAATAAACAAGTAAAAAATTATATGCTTTTATCTACATTCCAACTCCAACAGTTCTTTCTCTGGAGGTGGAGAGCATTCTTAAAAAGACAGTTCTAATTGTTGGGAAGTGTCCTCTAACAGGACCTCCTAAGCACATTGCCAGAAAAAAAAAAAAAGCTACCAGTGCATGGAGAAGTTAATCTACTTAATTTTTAATTCCCCCCTGAGCCAAGCCTTCTTGATTAGAGAATAATGAGCTCAAACTCAACTAGCTCATTATAGCTAACCAACCCTTGAGCACCCAACCAGGCTATGTACCAAGTTTTACATCTCATCCTGAGCATACTGCTACCTGCCTTGATGCCTGACTACTCTTTTTCCTCCACTTCTTTCTCTGGTCTTAGTAATAATGTAAACCCTAACGTGCTTTACTCCTCATTTTCTCCATAACCACCTTTCCATCTGGACCAAATACCATGCGATGGAGATCTAACTCCTTTCACTCCCAGGACTCCCCCTGGGGCCCCACTGCCCTGATTGATGAATGTATCCTGTGGCCCACTTTGTCTAGCCCAGCTCCATTCATGTTTCATTTTACTCCCTGGCCCTCTTCCTTTTTCAAAAAATTTATTTCTTTATTTAGAATATTTTTTCTTTGGCCCTCTTCCACTGGATGCTTTGTATATATCCTTGCAGTCCCCATCCCTTTCCAGTTCTAGAACCCTAATCATAGCAGCACTTCTATTGCAACTCTCTTATGGCTCCACTCACCATCCCTAGAACTATCAAACCCAAAATATTTCTCCTTGGCCACCATTCCCTTACATGTGCCAAATAAGCCATTAAAATAAAAGCTCCCAGAGGCCAGGACTGCCTTCACTTTTGTTTCTATATAACCAACATTTAGTACGATACTTGATAGGATTGCTAGACACTTTTTCTTTCAATTATTCAATACTAACATTGTCCCTAGAAAGAGATATCAGTTCACTGTCCTATCATCTACTCGCCATCCCTACAACTCCTCAGATACTTCACACTTTGTATATCACTTCCAAATTCTCTTTCCCAAATTAGAATATAAGCTCCTTGAGGGGAGGGGCAGAAAGTTTGGGTTTGGGATTTGTATCTCCAGGACTTTGCACAGTGTGTGGCATACAGTTAGTTAGTGCTTAACTGATGAGTTTGGTTTTCATTCATTCATTGAGTATATGTCACATCTTCCTACTACATATTTCATGGGGACTGATATCACACTTTATCTAAACTTTGTAAATTCCCAAGTGTCTTTCTCCCTAAACATATTAGATGCTTAATAATATGTGCTGAATTGAGTTTGTGGAAAAGTCAATACATTCTTTCAATGCCTCAAGGATTCAAGGCTTCACTGAAGTTCCTCCCCTCTATCAATACAGATCATTATCTCTCCATGCTTTAATGGACAATCTTCTCAGTTGCTACGATCAAAAAATACCAACACCTATTGGAAACCCTTATTATGATGAACCTGACCAGACTCAGATAAACTGTTTCTCATTTTGTGGCATTTGGTCAAATTTTCTTACATCTTGCTAGGCAGCTACATAGCATAATTAGGTGGACCCAGCTAAGTGGAACTGAAATCAAGATGATGATTTCAAATTCAGGCTTGGATTCTTACCATCTGTGTGACCCTAGAAGGTACTTAACCTCTGTCTACCTCAGTTTCCCTAATTGTAAAACGGGGATGATAACAGCACCCACCTAGTATCACTGTTGTGAGGATCAAATAACACAATATTTATTAAATGCTTAGCACAGTATTTGGTACATAGTAAAAGCTATATAAATGTCAACTATTATTATTAATTCAGCTTCAGACTCTTACTGGACCATGAACAAGTAACTTAACCTCTCTCTGCCTCAATATCCTCAGCTCTAAAGTAGGGATCATGAAAGCATCTACCTTTCAGGATTGTTGTGAAGATCAAAAAAGTTATCTGTAAAGCACTTAACATAGTATTTAGTTCATGGCAGGTGCTTAATAAAAATAAAAGCTTATTCTCTTCCTCCCTTCCCACTAATGCTTTGTTTACAAAGCTTTGGAGACTAGATTAACCTCCCTGGCATGATGAGTCATGGTAGATTTTTGGAGGAATCAATAGCTAAAATGGAAAAAAAAACTTTTCCAACAACTTTTCTTTAAACACAGCAAGATTAGAGAAATGATATGGTGCCATGGCAAGAACACTAGGTCTAAAGTCGGAAGACTTGGGCTCAAGTCCCAACTGTGTGATCTTGTTTGTGTAAATCACTTAACCTTTTAGTTAATAAGTATATTAACTTGGGGCCCAGTTTTTCATGTATAAATTGAGAGAAAATTCCTTGCCTACTTAACTCACTGGATTACTTGAATCAAATGAGATAAATTATGCGCTTTGTAAACTATGAAATGTTATATAAATGTTAAATATTATCTCAAGCAAAGGGGTACCTAGGTGGTGCAGTGGATAGAGTACTATGCCTAGAGTCAGGAAGACTCTTCTCCTTGAGTTCAAATCCAGAGTCAAATTGTGTGATCTTTTGCAACTGTGCTGTGTGACCCTGGGCAAGTCACTGAATCTTGTTTGCTTCAGTTTCCTCATATGTAAAATAATCTAGAGAAGGAAATGGAAAACCACTCCAATGGAAGGGAGTTCAGCGAACATCCATTCCATCCTCCACACACAAAAAAGTCTTTATTCTAACATATTTGTCAAAATGTCAACCAGCCTCTACTTGAAGATTTCCAAGGAGAAGGAATCCACCACCTCTTTAGATAGCCCATTCCCCTTTCTGAACAGCTCTTAATTGTCTGGAAGTTTTTCCTGACATCAAGCATAAATTGATCTCTTTTCTTCTATCTATTGGTTCTGTCACCTAGGAACAAACAGAATAAACCTACAGCCTCTTCTCTATGTAACAGCCCTTCAAAGACTTGAAAACAGCAGTTGGATCCTCCAAATTCTCTTCTTTAGACTAAACATGCCCAGTTCCTTCAACTAATCTAGGTGTGATGTGCGTTTAATGCCCCTTATCATTCTCTAGTAGAGAAAGAATTGGAGTCTGAAGGCAAATCAAAGCATATCATTTTTCACTTTATTTTCTTCAAAAGTTTTTTTAATGATGTGTATTTTTCCAGGACATGATGAATATGAAAATACTCATTACATAAAACACATATATATAACCTATATAAAATTGCTTACCATCTCAGGGAAGGAGAGGGAGAGAGAAAGAATTTAGAACCCAAAATGTGAGAAAATGATTGTTAAAAATTGCTTCTACATGTAATGGGGGGTAAGGGGAATAAAATATTACTAAAAAAAATTTCCTGCCATGGCACTTAGAAGCAAATAGTTAGGGTATGTAATAATGCATGTAATTATAGGTAAATAATGACTTTGAAAAATGAGCTGTCCTCATGGGGGAAGAAAATGAAATATGAAAAACATTTCAACATCATACACTTACACAACTTCCTGAATATGCACTTATGAATACACTTACATTCTACCTCAATAGACTGTAAACTCCTTGAGGACAGGTACTATTTTATTTTTGCCTTTGTATTCCTAGTCTCTTAGTACAGTATCTGGCACATAGTAGATGCTTCATGAATATTTATTTACTGATGGCTTGATTAAGAGAGAAGAAGTTGTCTTCTTCCCTCATATTTAGTTACAGCAGCCCTCTTTCTAAAGAACCAGTTGCAAAATATAGAACAAGGATCTTCTTTATGCTAGGCTATCGTCAGGCAAAATTGGTAAGTCTGACATCCACTCCAGTGTCCTCAACTCCCTTTTCTCCCCCATCTTTCCTCTCACCTCAAGTACCTTCGTAATATTCCTTCACAGCCCAGAGACCCAGCTCTAACTTCTACCCTAAACTCTAGCGCTTCCATCCTGTAGATTTTCTTTCACCTACTGCCAAACAAAACAAACTTCTTGCAACCAGTCTTTCAGATCATCTAATAAATTGCCCTGCATAATGTTATAACATATGCTAAAGGGATAATCTAATACCGACATTGTTTTCAATCATTCTCAGTAGTGTCTGACTCTTTGTGACCCTATTTTGGATTTTCTTGGCAAAATAGAATGACTTCATATTTTCTTCTGTAGCTCACTTAAAGCTGAGGAAATTGAGGCAAACTGGGTTAAGTTACTAGCCCAAGGTTACACAGCTGTGTATAAGGCCAGATTTGAACTCAAGGAGATGACTCTCTGATTCCAGGGTGGTTCTCTTATCCACTAAACCACTTAGCTTAGCTTCCCCCTAATATAATACTACATCTCATGTAATCAATCAAAAGCTTATTTTTAATTAGGACCTTAATCATTAAGTAAAGGAGCAAAATCCCAGGCACCATGGCAGGCTAGTGGGAAAGAAATTTTAAGGCAGCTCAACATTTTAGTTCCTAATATCACTAATTTGACTTTTGCCACATATGGCTGAGAATAAGAGATGTACTCAGTGTGAGTAAGTTGTTCACAGCACCTCTCTGAACCCGTTTCCCCTTCTGGAAAGTATTTTCATGCTAAATGCCCAGAATATTTAGGTCTGACACTTATTTGGGATCCTGGTGCTACTTAATACATATATAACCCCTGCTGAGCAACTAAATATTTTGGGGACTCTGTTTATCTGTAAAATGAGGAACAGGGATTAAATGATCTCTAAGCTACCTCCCAGATCCTAATATTCTTTTCCCATTCTCCAAACATAGTTAATGCTAGGAGTATATCAAATTTTCCAGAATTATGGTTTTCTATAAATAATGGAGTCCAGAGGAGATAATGGCATGAGTAGGAAATACCATCATTACTTTTTAAAATCTTTACAGCTCTGTGAAGACTGAAAACATAAATTATAGCTATATGTAGGCAGTCCCAATCTTTTTGCTGCTTTGCTTTCTTGGAAACCATAATGCTAGTTTCCTATTAGAGAAATGTCAGCATTAGTGGTTATCTTAATACTGAATGAATACTTGATAATTGGCTAGATAAAGGATCCTGTCAGAGAAATTTGAACTTGAAACTTGTTGGCTTATCTGCTGTAACTAATACAATATTTATTCTAGGTCTACAATATATAATGGAATACTAGGAGATAATGCTACAGAAATTAAAATGACATAATTCTTACTCTCGAGAGGTTTATATTCAGTGGTGTGGGAGAGGTAGGCGGAAGGGAAGTAAAGTAGATTCAAAGGTAAATTTAATTCAAGATTGGAATATTTCAGATATTTAAGGTCAAGAAAAAACTTCCTTATAATTAGAGCTCTCAAAAAATGTAATAATTCAAGGTAGGAGGGATGGATTCCTCTCTCAGTAGAGGTCTTCAAAAAAAGTATAGATGGCCACTTGTTGGCTAAGGTGTCTCAAGGATTCTTATTCAGACATGGGTTGAAATTGATGACCAAACTGGGAGAATTTTTACAACAAACATCTCTGAAAAAGGTCTAATTTCTCAAATTTATAAAGAACTAAGTCAAATTTATAAGAACGTAAGTCATTCCCCAATTGACAAATAGTCAAAGAATATGAACAAGCAATTTTCAGATGAAGAAATCAAAGCCATCAATAATCATATGAAAAAATGTTCTAAGTCACTCTTGATTACAGAAATGCAAATTAAAACAACACTACCGCCTCACACCTATCAGACTGGCTAATATGGCAATAAAGGAAAGTGGTAAATGTTGGAGGGGATGTGGTAAAATTGGGACACTAATACATTGTTGGTGGAGTTGTGAACTGATCCAACCATTCTGGAGGACAATTTGGAACTATACACAAAGGGCTATAAAATTGTGCATACCCTTTGATCCAGTAGTACCACTACTGGGTCTGTATCTCAAAGAGATAATTTTAAAAAGGGGGAAATGACCTACTTGTAAAAAAATATTTCTGCTCTTTTTGTGGTGGCAAAGAATTAGAAATTGAGAGAATGTCCACCAATTGAGGAATGGCTGAACAAATCATGGTTACTTGTTGGTGATGGAATACTATTGTGCTATAAGAAATAATAAGCAAGATGATCAGAAAAAGCTAGAAAGATCTTCAGGAACTGATGCAGAGTGAAATAAGCAGAACTAGAAGAACATTGTACACAATAATAGCAATACTGGATGATGATTATCTATGAAAAGTTGGTTACTGTCAGCAATGTACTGATCTGAGATACTCCTGAAAGACATGACAGGGAATGCTATCCACCTCCAGAGAAAGAACTGTTGGAGTCATCTTTCACATCAGGGTATCTTTGGTTTCATTTTGGGGTTTTGGTTATATATGATTTTGCTCTTACAACAAACGTCAGTATGGAAATGTGTTTTGCATGACAATAAAAATGAAAACAAATAAATAAAATGAGAAAGAGAAAAAATGTGAAGGCCTCCCTAAGGAATCTATTACCAAAAGTTCAAATCCAATCCTCTTGTGCCTCCTTTCCATTTTTTTCTCCAAGCCTCAATATCAAGGGCCATCTCAAAGGGGAAAAGAGGTCACAGAAAAACAACCTGAAGGTTGTCCTCCCTGGAAGGGAGGCACAGTTATACTTTTTTACCCAGGTGACAATGGAAAAGTATTTAAAGGCTAATTGTATAAATCTGGACTCAGATTTATTTGTTTTTAAACCACAGTTGGCAATACCCAACTTCTCCCCATCCAAATCCTCTGGGAATCACTGTCCAGTGTCGAGGAGTAAAGGGTCAAACTTCTCCTTACCAAACTTCTCCTTATATGTGCCTGGAGTCTTGGCAAAAGTCTCCAAGCAAGCAGAAAAAGGTGACAGAAAGTAAAGAACACCTATTTGTCAGGTACAACTGAATAAAGAGAGGGAAAAAATGTGAAACAGAAAAAAAACTGTCTATATTCCTATTTCAAAAATGTAAAAGAAGACACCAGGAAAATCAAAGATTTTTATAGGGTTTAGACAGTAGGAACAAGGCAGGTTAAGAGATAAAATAGAAAGAACTCTAAACTGAAGAGTCAGAAGACCAATGGTAGCTTCAGCTCTTAATAACTGTGTGACCCTTGAGCAATCTACTTAAACTTCTCTGAACCTCAATTTCTTCCTCTGAAAATCAGAGCTAATAATACTGGTTATTACACAAGGGATTTTAAGGAAAATAGTAAACCATGAAGAATTTGGCAACTGGGAGTTGTTAACTCCCTTCTGTTTTACTCACAAAAGTTATCCTGCTTCCAAAAGTCATATGATTCTCTCAAGGTAATTTTGAGATTTACAACATTTTATCAATTCTCTCTCACATCCTTTCTCCCTCACCCCAGTAATGATATTATGTTACATTCTGTCTAGAATAAAGCCTTTTATTTATTTTATTTAATATAAAAAAGATTCTTGTGCAATAACATCATAGAAAAACTAGAAGATAGACAGGTTAATAAGTCCTCACTAGAACAAGGTCAAGATCACAGGTGGCTCCATCCCAATGTAGGCCAGAAAACTTTATTCTGTTCTAAGGCACGTGGGTAGTATATAAATAGAGCTTGAAGTCAGAAAGACCTGAATTCAATTCCAGCCTCATCTGCTTCCTAATTCTGTAGTCCTGGGCAAGTCACTTAATCTCTGCTTGCCTCATTTTCCTCAACTGTGAAATGGGAATAATAATAGCACCTACTCCTAGGGCTGTTGTGAGGATTAAATGAGATAATATTTATAAAGTGTTTATTACCATAGTGCTTATTTCCTTCCTTTCCCTTCCCCCCCAACCACAAACTACCTATAATCCTGAGCAATCATCATGGAAATGAATGGAAAACATTTATTAAATTCCACTGTTGTTAGGCACTGTGACTGATTATAGTGGCTCCTCCAGGGTTTAATAAATGTTTGTTGAATTGAATTATCAGAAAAGAGATTATAAATGAACCAATTCAGATTCCTCACCAATCCTAGGAAGGAAAACTTCTTAAAAATATAGAGAATGTGATGGGTAATGGAAAGAAATTACCATGTTGCTCAGTTCAGGGAATGGAAAGTAATGTTTAGTGATTTACCTAAAGGGCGCATTCTGATGAAACATCAGCAGAAACTTGGTAAGTAGAATATATATGAGGCAGAAAGAATCATAGCATCATGGATTTTGAGCTGGAAAAATTAATCATTATTACCCTCTCCTCTTTATTTTTTACAAATGAGGACGCTGAGGCTCAGAAAAATTAAATGAGTTTCCCAAGGTCATCACAAATGGTAAGAGACAGAGCCAACTATGACTCCAAATCTTCTGATTCCAAATCAGGTACTCTTTCCACCATATCATGCTAAATTAAATAATAATTAAGATAAAGTCAAATCTGCCCGAAAATGCAAACATTATCCCTGGGACTCTTAAAGAGTATGGGGTCAGGAAGTTAAAGTTAGGGGAGACAAACAGGGAGAGATCATCTCTACACTGAGAAAGAACAGGCTCCAAATTCAAGAAGCTACAGAAGGAGGGACAAAGGCTTCCATGAACTTTGGAGGTCAATATCATTCCCAACCCTTATTTCCAAGTCATCCTCAAAAGCCTAAATGAGGTTTACCTTCAGAGATGTATGTTTGCAAGAGCCCTTCATATCTTCTAGAAATAACTTTCATTTGCTTTAAGATAGCCGTCGTTTCTTTTTACCAAAGGAAAAATGTTTTTCATTAAACAGTTAGAGAGGAAAAGGTTTAAAGGAAAATACTGGTTTGTGGGAACAGTTCAATGTGAATGATCAATAGGCAGTAAGGTGGTATAGAGGAAAGAGCACTGGGCTTGGAGTCTGGAAGACTGGAGTTCAGATCTGGCCTCAGACACTTACTGTGTGACTGAGCAAGTCACTTAACCCCTATATGCCTCAGTCCATGGAATCACAAAGTCAGACATGACTGAACAACCACCTCCTGTGGCCAACTAAGTGATACACCTTCTGTACTTAGTGAACTAAGACAAGACAACAAAGCCAAGCCATACTCAAAGCTTTCTCAATTTGTGTAATAGAATGTTTGTAGCATTTTGGTCAGAAGAGACCTACCTGGGTTTGAACCTTTCCTCTAACTCCAAGTGATTTTGCCATTACCTTTTCCAGTGTGTCCCTACTTTACAGATTTTGCATTTTGGCTAGGTGCACCAATAGACTAGATTTTCCAAGAAGTATCTAGGAGTGCAGGGGATAAAGTACTTGGACTGGAGCCTATGAGACCTTAGTTCAAATCCAGCCTCAGGCATTTATGAGCTGTGTGACCCTGGGCAAGTCACTTCATCTCTTTTTCCCTCAGTTTCCTCATTTATAAAGGAAAAACAAAAAGAACCTCCTAAGGTTGTTTGTTTGAGAATCAAATAAGCTTTGCCTAGGACAGTGATGGCGAACCTATGACACAGATACCAAAGATGGCACACAGAACACTCTCTGTGGGCATGTTGCTGCTCAGTTCATGGTGAGAGAGGCAGAGCAACTCCCCCCTCCACCATGCCTAATGACATTTTTTCACATCTCCGCCCCTATGCCCAGCTGCCCAATAGGAATGCACAGGGAGCAAGATGGGCAGCTCACAGGCAGCAGAGCTGGAGGAGAGCAGAGCCTCCCTTTCTCTACACTCAATGAAGATATTCCTCACTTCACCTGCCCCTCTGTCTAGCAGCCAAAGAACTTCTTCCCTCCCTGTGTAGGGTAAGAGGGGGTCAGGGCATGCCCAGCTCTGAGTCTAGAGGATAGGGAGGGGGCAGCAACATGCCACCCCATCTCTAAAAGGTTCACCATCACTGGCCTAGGACCTGACACTATGCTGCATAGTAGATGCTATATAAATGCCTCCATCTACAACAATAAATGTTCTCTCATCCTTATAATTAGCCAGCTGTTCTGCAACTTAGTCATAGAATAGCCTAGTGCACTAAGAGGTTAATCTGCTTGTCCAGGTCACACATAGGCCATACTTCCTCTGGAGGGGAGGAAAGGAGAAGAAAGGCACCCAAACTATAAAGGGAAAAGAGGCACCCAAACAATAAAGGGGAAGAGAAGCACCCAAATAATAAAGGGGAAGTGAGGCACCCAAACTATACTGGGCCCAAAAGCTAATCATGAGTTGGCAGTGTAGTTTTGTTTTAAAAAAGTAAACACGGTGGTGAGACGTTTACATACATATGCCCATGAGCTGTGAGGAATATGAGACCACTCAAGTGAGATCATAAATTTAGAGCTTACTGAGGGACTTAGGGAAAATGATGAAAAATTACTGCCTCCTCCTACACTGGTCTTTCCATCATCGAACTGTTGCTCCATTAGTAAACATGTCTCATAATTAAATCTCTGACCTCAAAAATAAATAGACAGATAGATAGATAGATAGATGAATGAATGAACAAATAAATGGATGAATGAATGAACAAATAAATGGATGAATGAATAAATAAATAAATGAATAAATAAACATAAATATGTAAACAAGTGAATCAATTAATTAATTAGCTTGTGGGCAAATAAATCAGTGGATGAATGGGTGGATGAGCAGTTAAATAAACAAATAAATAAATAAGGGTAAGGAAGCTGAGACCCAGGAACATAAAATGTCTTACCTTCTTAGACTCTGGACCCAGTACCTTCTTCCCAAAACCCTTCTGCCTTCCTTACAGATCATACTCAAACTGGAGTATTGATTTGGATCTGAGCTCTATAACTTATAAGGTATGTAGAAAACTTGGAGAAGATTCCTCAGAAAACCATAAGGATGGCTTTAGCACAATTTAAACAAATGCATTGTTTCCCCCTTCTTTCACTCTTCCAATGAAACCAGTTGTTCCTACCTGCCAACCTGGGAACTCTGATCTCCCCATCTTGTAGGGGAGATCTAGCTCCTTGAAAGGAGTTCATGGTGAAATACAACTCACAGTCATTCAACTCCCTCTTGATACTGGTGGCCCTTACCTGTGACCCAGACCCTTTCCTCCAGATTCTCTTGCCTGGATCCCTGACCCTATTCTGTTGAATACACCTCATCTTAATTTAGCCTCCCAGCTTGAGGCTCTGATCCCTCCTAGACCTTGATGGACTATGCCAGGATTAGGAGTTAAGAATACGTGGACAGAAAAGGACTCTTCTATCTAGCTGAACTACTAATCCGGCTCCTTCCTGTCTGCTCCTGTCCTACTGCTAAGTCATAGTAGTAGCATGACAGTCATACTATTTGATTCCTGTTGCTTTTTCTGGCATTCACATATGAAGATTGCTGGACACTTTTAAAAATGGACTATAAAGTTCACCATAGGGGACCATATCAGATGACATCAGGGATATAAGTTGCTTTGCAAAATTTTAAATACTAGAAAAATGTTATCTGTGATAATATATATGAATCATAAATTGTCATGACTCTCAGGGAGTCATGACAAAAGGTAAATCTTGGGGACAGCTGGGTAGCTCAGTGGATTGAGAGCCAGGCCTAGAGACGGGAGGTCCTAGGTTCAAATCTGACCTCAGACACTTCCTAGCTGTGTGACCCTGGGCAAGTCACTTGACCCCCATTGCCTACCCTTACCATTCTTCTGCCTTGGAGCCAATACATAGTATTGATTCTAAGAGGGAAGGCAAGGGTTTTTAAAAAAAAAAAAAAAAAAAAAAAAAAGGTAAATCTTTTGGGATGTTTTCACTGGGCCAGTGACTAGTACAAGTGGTCATGACTGACAGAGTCAACATTTAAAGGCACAATAAAGTAAAACTCAGATTGTTTAGTCATGGGATAACATAGAACAAAAAGTATCTGAAAAATCAACCTGGTGTGCAACAATCAGAAATAGGATGGCAAAGGGATGGAAGTCCAGTAGAGAAAGAAATATTGTCAGAGGAATAGCCATATATTTGTCTCTTATCTTTCACCTTCTTCCTTTTATTCTGGAAACTGGTCCCACTCTGGATCAGTCCCAGAAGTATAAGTCCAGATCCAGGGAGGGCCAACTAGTCTCTAAAGCCTTTGGACATAAACCAAACCTATCAGGATTATCCTCAACCTAAAGGACAATTAAGAGGTATTTCTAACCTAAGGGCGAGGGTTAGAATTTTTATTTGGTTAATCCTGATTCCAGAATGGACCCCCAAGGACTAATCTAAACAAAACCTGCATTTAATCAGTCTCTAGGGAGTAAGGCAAAAATGTCTCTCCCTGCATTATCTTCTTCCTTGTTATCACACAGAAGACAAGCTTGTTTCTTTCCTGAGCCTTGGAGATCAACTTACACAATGAAAATCATGAGGCTTTACTACTTTTATCTTTACTATAAATATTATTGTTGGTTACAGTACCAACCAGACCTTTTCCAGGCAGCCAGATGGAATCTTTGACATGGTACCTTAATAAAGAAAAAAATTTCCAGGGAGAAAACTTGATTACATATACTGTGCGTAGGAGTGTTTCTTCTTTCTTTAAAAATTTGTTCAAGAGTCTGGGTAAGAAAAATTTGCTAGTTTAAGCAACTCCTGACTGGTGCTAATAATAAAAGTTACACGTAACTATCAAAACACCCCACCCTACCACTCTTGGAAATGCATCATTATTTGTACTTAAAAACAGGTTAAGTTAATGAAAATGTTGTTTCTGACCTTCCTGCTTCCATTCTTAGAAAAACAATGCTATAGCAGGCACAAGTTGACAAGGAGAAATTAAATAATGTAGTGATTTTGCACCTTTGGAAATATACGGTAGATTTTGCTTATAAAGAATTTTTTTTTGCATAAAATCTACCTACTCTTTTAACACATAAAACAAAATTATTAAAATAAAATGCAAAAGGGGGCAGCTGGGTAGCTCAGTGGAATGAGAGTCAGGCCTAGAGACGGGAGGTCCTAGGTTCAAACCCGGCCTCAGCCACTTCCAGCTGTGTGACCCTGGGCAAGTCACTTGACCCTCATTGCCCACCCTTACCACTCTTCCACCTATGAGAAAATACACCGAAGTACAAGGGTTTAAAAAAAAAATAAGATGCAAAAACAATCAAGATATTTTTGTTCCTGTTCTGTTAAAGGTAATGTACATATTTCAACACAACATAAATAATTTAGTTATAATTATTTGTTTATTAATTTTCATTTATTTTGTTTATTAATTTTAACATTTTTGTTAATGTTTGCTAAGTTTAGAATTTTTTAAATTAAAAGGTTTTGCATGGTTTTTAGAGGAAGATTTTTCTATTTTTTATTTACCTCAAATATCGCTCTTTTCCTTGTTCTTATTCCTCTCTCTCCCTCTCTTCTTTTCCTCTCTCTCTCTCTCTCTCTCTCTCTCTCTCTCCCCTTAAAGGGCCTCAAACTGGAGGGAATGTGTATATTTTCACATTAGTCAATTATCCCAATATTCTAGCCCTACCTATGCTTACTGATTACCATGGGTTCCATCTTTTTGAAACCTTATTAGTTTTTTATAATTATATTTCATTTTTAATGTTTGTCTTGCTTTTATCATGCCATTAGGCAGAACTTTCAAAAAAGGATTCAGTCATCCCATGGAAACATTATGTATACATATTTCTAATAAATGGCAAATCTTTCTGTGGAGAATGTACAGGGCACTCAGGTCCAAAGGAGATGTATCAGGAACAAAAGAGATTTTGCAACCTCGAGGGGAAAAAAGAATACATAAACTCAGGCTCTATAGGTTCCTACATCAGAAGAATTCTGGGGCTGAAAAATATGTCATCTTATAACACGGCATGAATTTGAACCACCCCCAAAATAAAAATTCATATCCCAAATATAAGCCAATCCATTTTGTGATCTTTGCTGTAAATCAGCAAAATAATTTCCATAACCAAGAACTGAGGTTCAAACTTTCTTGTTTTTAACCAACTACAAAAAAAAAAAACAAACAAAAACCAAAACCTGAGAAGTCTTGAAAAATGTAATGAGCAGAATCTTCAAGGTATTTTTCACCCCAAGGCTAACAACATTCTGAAGAACAGTTCTCTCCCCCAGCTCATGCTTGCTCATGCATTAATGTCTGAAATTTAGCACATGCAATTAGAAGCCCGAACAGCACTTGTTCAAACATTGCTGATCAAATACGGCTGATCAAACATGGCTGATCTTGTTTGTACTCAACATGTATAAAGATTTTTTAATCCAAAGGAATGAATATTTCTGGTTTCTGTCTTTTAAAGATAAGCTCGCCAGTAAGTTAAATGTGAACGCCAAATAATCTGCTAGCTCTGGAAGTCATTAATATAACAGATAAGAATCCATTATCTTAATGAAGACTTTTTTTAAACTAGGAAAATATTGCTACAAAGAGACCTCCCTGCTTTCAATCAAACAAACGCAATAAAACATAATAGATGCGAACACCAACCAGTTATTGAGCACTAGGGTATAATTTTAAATGGCCAGAAAGATTTATTAGTTTATAAATCTAGCAGTCAAGTTAATAAGCATTTTATTAAGCACTTACCATAATAAGTGCCAGGCACTATGCTGAGTGCTGGGGATAAAAAGCAAGACAAAAATCAGTCCTCGCCATTCCTAACAGGTGTGATAACAAGCGAACAACTGTGCACAAACAAAATACACCAGGATAAATTAGTAATAATGTCAGCATTGATGTGCCATTCAAGTTTGTGAAGGACATTATGAATAATATCTTTTCTCATCCTCTCAACAACCCTAGAAGACAGATGGTATTATTAGCCCCATTTTACAGATGAGAAAACAAAGGCACAAAGAGGTTAGATGACTTGCCTAGGATTCCACAACAAAGTGTACAAGGTCAAGTTTGACTTCAGGATTTCCTCACTCCAAATCCAATGCTCAATCTACTTCACCACCTACCCGTCTATTCAAGTAATCTCAGAGGAAAGGTCATACATAGCATGAACTTCCTACTAAAGGTCTCAGTTTTTAAAAGAACTATTTGAAGGGTATAAATCCAGAATGACTAGCTTTAACTTACTCCAACCATAATATGTCACCAAGACCTAGGGACTAGGGGGCTGGGGGATCAAATAAGATGTAAGTAGGGGGAGGGGGAAGCATTCCAAGTGACATTAAACTGAATGAATGAGGCAGTTTGTGGCTTCCACAAAGTAGAGAGAGATGGGTGGCGGTGGAAGAGTGGAGCTATTTTAGCTTACTGAATATGTCTGGTTCCTAGCAATCAGATACAAAGAATTTCCTGATAAATTCCTTCTTGTTAAAACTTACTCTAATCTGAATCATTAAGATTATGGTATGACTTCAGAAAAGAAAAGCTAGAATGAAAAGTCTTCTCAGTCATCACCCCCGAGACTAGAAAAACCACAATGGCAGCCTATTACATATCTGAATATCCATTTAAAATTTCAGCCACTCAGGAACAACTAAAGTGGTTACAGAATGAGAACTAGCAATTTTAACTTAATTCCCTCATCTATAAAATGAGGGGGTTTAGCTAGATTGAAGATTCCAAACCTGGAGTCAATGAACTCGTGAAAAATATTTTTCTAACTGTGTTTCGGTGAGTTAAAGTGCCTTGTGGAGGGTCACACCACTATTGAGTATCGGAGGCCATACTCGAATTCAAATTCTGGCCTTAATTCACTGCACCACCTAATTCCTGCTCTAATATCCTGATGATTTCAAGGAAATTCAGCCTATCTAAGTCTAGTAGGTTCATTCAGTGGTTTACTATTATTAATAGTTTTTATTAATCACATTTTTTCCAAAGCTAAAGCCTTAGTCTAATGCCTCCCTCTGACCCAAAGGTGATCCTAGCTTCCTGAAGGATAAGCTCTCTCAGGTCCTAGCAACCTGAGTATGAGACTAGTGACGAGTGACTTTATGCTTATCATTTGAGAATTAGTCCATCTAAGCTTGGATAGGCTCATCACTAGTTTGGCTTCAAGGTAATGAATTTTTCAGCCCCAGATATGCTGGCAGACTATCTTCAAAGCTAACTAATAATAGCTAACATTTGTGTTGTTGTTCAGTAGCTTCAGTTGTAGCCGGCGCTTACACACTGTGAGTTGTGCTAGGATGAGATCAATACAAAAATTAACACAAGAGACAACGTTTCTGTTTTTGTTCAGTTGTATCTGACTCTTCAGGACCCCTTTTGGGGTTTTCTTGGCAAAGAACCTGGAATGGTTTGACATTTCCTTCTCCAGCTCATTTTACAGATTAGAAAACTGAGGAAGACGGGGTT
Source organism: Gracilinanus agilis (assembly GCF_016433145.1). Lineage (NCBI taxonomy): Eukaryota > Metazoa > Chordata > Mammalia > Didelphimorphia > Didelphidae > Gracilinanus > Gracilinanus agilis. The sequence continues at coordinate 149,339,690 of NC_058131.1, forward strand.
AAGTGACTTGCTCAGATTTACACAGCTAGTAAGTGTATCTGAGTCTTCCTGACTCTATGCCAGGAACTCTATATAGCGCATCACTTAGCTGTCCCAATATTTATATAGCACTTTACAAATACTCTTTCACTTAATCTTCATAACAACTCTATAAGGAATGTGCTCTTATTGTCCCCATTTTACAGATGAGGAACCTGAAGCTGAGGATAAGTGATTTGCCAGGGGCCATACAAATGGGAATCAAGGGAGGATTTGAACTTCAAGTCGGTCTTCCTGATTCTAAATCCAATGTTCTTTCCAAGGTAGCATAAAATTGTATGCTATTGAGCATGATTTACACATTCTTAGAACAAAGGGCTCAAAGAAGAAACTCGGTCTCCATGAATCTCTCGAAGTTGGTGACCTGTACAGTTGCCAACACTAACAAAAAGTAGCATGATAATGAGGCACCTGTCTTCCCCAACAATGTCAGGAGGTACACAACATCCTAAGACAACTTATTCTGAGGAACATACAAGTCAATAGCTCTCTACTCAGGCCCTTAATGTAAAGGGTTGGAACAGACTCATGTCAATTAAACCAATACATATAAAGCACCTTCTGTGCACAGAGCACAATCTTAAGACAGTGGAGAAGGATCAAAATTTAGATAAAACATCATTCCTGTGCTCATGTAATTTGCTGTCCAAAGGGAGGGGAAAGGGGCAGTACTGCGTGTGCATTAGAGAGTGTAAAGGGACAAACAAAAGCTGAGAATAAATTATGAACTTGGCTAAGTCACTCAACCTATCTTGGCCTTAATTTCCTCATATATAAAAAGAAGGGGTTCAAAAGATGGCCTTTATTGTCTAATTCTATGGTCCTAACCATGGCAAAAATAATGGATGGTACTATACTTCTGAGGGGCAACTACCCAGGTGGCTTAGTGGATTGAGCATCATGGGGGCAAGAAGAGTCAGACACAAGAAGAGGAAGGAGAGAAACCTAGCAGCTTCCTCCCATGATTGACTGCTGGAATGTGACTGAGTTACGAGTCTGGAAGTAGCCACTACCACAAACCTCTATTGGCACACTGGGTTTCCAATTTGCCAGCATTGCCTTCATATGCCAACTTCCTATCCAACGAGAAGCTGGAGTAGAGATACTGTGACACACACTGGTAAACTCCCCAGTGGCTCCCACCTCATTTTTCTTTTCTTTCTTTCTTTTTTATAAATAAATCCTTACCTTATATTTTAGAAGTGATACCAAATATCAGAATATCAGTTCACATAGCTAGGAAGTGTCTGAGGCCAAATTAGAACCCAGGATCTCCCATTTCCAGGGCCAGTTTTCTACCCACTGAGCCACTTCCCTGCCCTACCCTATTTTTCCAAAAGCAATGAGTGAAAATCAAACAGAACTTGGGAAAATCCAAGACAAAAAAATTCCCTTTTGGAAAAAGAACAGTATAGTATAAGAATCATTCCATCATTAAACATTTGTAAAGCTCCTACTACATGCCAGATTGAGGCTACAAAGGCAGAAATCGGTACCTGCTCTCAAAAATCTCAGTCTACCAAGGGAGACAAGATACAATAATGTACATGATAAATGTGTACAAAAAGAGGTTTATACATACGTGGTGCTGTGTCTGCTAAATATATATGTGTTATATTATAGATGTGTGTGTGAATAGAGATATATAATCTTTAGGGATGGTTAAAGTAAATTATGATGTTTTCTGATACCCGAAAGGGATATGGGTTCTTATTCTTTAATCTCTGAGGAATCTTAACTAAAGTTCATTTCTACCTCTCACACAGAACTTCCAGTTTTATTCACTAATATAAAACAGTAGTTTAAATCATTAATATATTATACCTGAACAAACATCATTGGAAAATCCTACTGGTTCTTCCTTCTTGTTCATCTTATTCTTTGTTTTTTTTTCCCCTTTTTTGCCCTTGGTTAATATGTCCTGAGTTGCAACTGATTTTCTAAACAAAGGGCACTGGAAGTATTTGTTTTGGATAAAGGAACTATTTTAAGAAGAATTACATGGAACTTGAAAATGAATAGGGGGAAGGGGAAGACTGAAGGTAGGGGAGAGGTTGGGCCTAAGAGCAGAATGTAGCCTACGCAATTCAAAACTACACACTTAAGAGATAGAAAAAGTACTGAAAAGGAAACAGTTCTCAATATGCCTGGCTACCATTTTTTTTTTTTTTTTAGTACTAAAGAATTAATTTCCTAGTCCATCACCTCCGTCAACAGATCATTCGGTCTAACCTACTTTCAGAAAAGCAGAAAGAAAGGCACAACTTGCCTACTTGGTCTCATTTTAATATGTCTTCTTTTGTCTAAGCACCTTTAAATCCACCTATTATCCAAAAGGAACTCTTTATATAGGATTTTATTGCATATTCATGCAAAGAAACAGAAGCTTCCCTATGGAAGATTTGAAGACATGGAGTTGGGAAGAAGAAATTGTAGGCTTTATTATAACAAAAGATTATCAATAATTTATATTACATGCAATATTTTATAACAAAATTCTATCGTAAAAACAAAGACAGTCTGATATTCTCTTGTAAGTGCCTTCATAACAGATTTGAATGGTTTTTACAGAAACTTCAAAGGGTTAAGACACTTTCCTATATTATTTGGGAAATAGGGGGTCTCTCTCTGAACTAAGGTCAATTACTGTCTGCATTTCACAGAAGGGGAAACTGAAACACCCTGAAGTTTGTAGGGATAAAGACTGTGACTTCACTACTACAGGGAGCTCTAAATGAGAAAACTTCTTTCACCAATGCACATAAGCACCTTCTCTGCCAAGTCTTAGGAAGTTGTCTACAACCCTAAGAGGATACTCATGCATTGTCAGACAGTAAAAGCTAAACTTGAATCCAGATCCTCATTTTGAGGCCAGCTCTCTATTCACAATGCTTTAGTCAGGTCTTTTAATTCCATAGTTTAATATTCTTTCCACTAGATTATGCTACTTCCCAGAAAGAAGGCTAACTCACAATAAAACAGTAACTTGGAAAAATAAGACCCTACCTTTTTTAGTGAAGAAAACTAAAGTTCTATTATTATTTCTTATGCAATTATACACAAGCCTTTTTTTTAATGATCAATATTAGGTGCAAGAACAATTAACATAAAATTAACTACAATGAGCACAAAAACCACCACTATTCAAAGGTCTGTTTTTGTTGGGGTTTTTTAATAACCCTTACCTCCCCTCTTAGAATCAACACTGGGTATTGGTTCCAAGGCAGAAGAGTGGGATGGGCTAGGCAATGGGGGTTAAGTGACTTGCCCAGGGTCACACAGCTAGGAAGTGTCTGAGGCCAGATTTGAACCCAGGACCTGGGTTCAAATCTCTGGGCCTGACTCAATCCACTGAGCCACCCAGCTGCTCCCAACGATCTGGTTTTTAAAAGATCAGAAAAGCAATTTGGATATAGGAAAAATTCCCACAACATGGAAATTTTGAAATTATGCCACAGTTTTTGTGGGTGATGTGGATAATGTTGAAAAATGAAACCAGTTCCATTTCACTGACATTGTAGTCTTGCCCAATCAACACACAGATATCTGACAGTCTTTTTTTTTTTTTTTTTTTTTTGCCACTGTGTTTTTTTTCTCAGGGAAGTTTTCAGACATTAGTGGTAACCAAGAACAGATACCCAAAACATGATGCAAAAGAGATACTGCTAGGGGCAGCTTGGGTAGCTCAGTGGATTGAGAGCCAGGCCTAGAGACGGGAGGTCCTAAGTTCAAATCCGGCCTCAGACACTTCCCAGCTATGTGACCCTGGGCAAATCACTTGACCCCCATTGCCTACCCTTACCACTCTTCCACCTATAAGTCAATACACAGAAGTTAAGGGTTTAAAAAAAAATTTTTTAAAAAAATGAGATACTGCCTTTGCTCAAGAAGTTAGCAAAGTTAGAACTGCAAATTTCAATGTTAAAAAAAAGAACCTCCTCTTTTTTAGATAAATAAAAAATAAATAAAATGATTACAAAAGTCAGTTCTTAGAAAGGATATTATGTACACCATTTTGGGGAACTTTAAGTGCATTGTCACTTCCTCATAACTTTATCACAATCCCAAAGAAATTGAATAACATAAAACACTCACATTATTATGACAATGAATATTTTATAAAAATGAACACATTGTGAACATGTCTGTGCTCACAAAGCAGCCAACTATGGTATACACTGAACTTAGTAAATAGAAAAAGTAGAAAGCTGCTCATTTCCAAGAAACTATAAGGCAAAAAATTGGCCCGTTAGCACAGGAGTTTTTAAACTTAGGTCTATAAACTTGTTATTTTTAGTATTTTGAGAACTACACTTCAATATAATTGTTTTTTTGGTAAATCTATATATTTTATTATATAAATTTTAAAACATTATTCCAAGGAGTTCATAGGTTTTACCAGACTGCCAAAAGGGTCCATGACACAAAAAGAGTTAAGAATCCTGCTCTATCAACACCATTCCAAAGTACCTGCTAAATTAAATGCACTATCACAGCCTTTCCTCTCTCTTTTTTTATTTTTAAACCCTTACCTTCCATCTTAGAATCAATACTGTGTGCTGGTTCCAAGATAGAAGAGCAGAAAGTGCTGGGCAGTGGGTGTTAAGTGACTTGTCCAGGGTTACACAGCTAGGAAGTGTCTTGAGGCCACATTTGAACCCAGGATCTCCCATCCCTAGACCTGACTCTCAAACCCCTAAGCATACCCAACTGCCCCAAAACCTCTTCTCTTAAGCAAAAATTGACAAGGCAAGACCAAGAACCAGTTAGTTACTTTTTAAGATTAGGATGCACCCAAGAATAGAAGGAAAGAGGCCTCTTTTAATATATATAGTTAGGCAGTAGGCAACCTTGAGTCCTTATTGAGATACCTCCACAAAACTGATGCTTTCCCATAGACTTCACTGAATGTTGGAATTTTAAGGAAACTTCACAGATCATTTGGTCCCACTTTTCCTTTCTGAACTGGACACAGAACAGACCCCAAAAAGGGGAAGTAACAATACCAAGGTCACAGAACAAGCTATGGTCTCTATGCAAATGATTCCTAGAAACAAAGACTACCACCATCAAATGGGAACTGGATTTCCCTCAAGTTCACTGCAGAAGAAGGAAAAGGAAAGGGAAAGGGAAGGGAATAGGCATTTTTACAGCCAGGCATTGTGCTACCTACCTTTTCCCCAAAAAATATTATTTTAGACTCACAACAACCCTGTGAGATAGATGCTGTTGTTATCCCCATTTTACAGTTGAGGAAATTGAGGCAAAGAAAGTTTAAATGACTAACCTAAGGTCACACAGATACTAAGTGTCTGAGGTCACATTTGAACTCAAGTCTCCCTGACTGCTGGCCAGGGCCCTATTCACTACTATCCACACAACAACCAGCTGATAAGAGCTCTCTTCCTTTTTTACCTACAAAGATCAAAGATGGTCCTGGACCTGAGACACTAAACTTTAGTGTTTAGTGTTTAATGACTAAAGAGAGCTTCTTTTTCTCCTAGGATCAGAGATGTAGAGCTTGAACAGTCCTCTGGAGCCATCTAATCCAACCCTCCCCTTGCCCCGTTTTACAGATGAGGAAACTGAGACCCAAAGAAGTTAAGGGACAAAGCACATAAGAGGAGCCCTATAATCCCACATCCAGTGCTCTTTCTAGGCAACTAGTGGATCGTGCTAGACCTGGAATCAGGACCACTAGAGTTTAAAACCTGGCCCTAGACACTTTTTTTCTAGTTGTGTGACTCTAGGAAAGTCACTTAACTGGTCTCTGCCTCAGTTTCCTCGTCTCTAAAATGAGAACAAAAATAGCACCTACATGCCTAGCTTACTTTGAAGATAAAATTAAATAACATTTGTGAAGTGGTCTGCAAACCTTAAAAGTTCTCTACAAATGGTAGCTATTATTTCCACCTCTTCTGCAATTCAAAGTTAAACGAATTGCGTGGTAGGCAAAAATTGGTTGATCATCTTCTGGACCATTATAGGAAGATAGTGAGGAAACTAGAGTCCGTTTTGACAGCAACAATACTAATTAATCAAGACTCAAGACAAGGGGGATCTGAGCTTTCATGCGGTGGGTGGTGGGAAATGTTCTTTCTAAAGAACCGTCCCCAAAAGGAAAACCCTCGGAGCCACGGCGAGGCTTCGCAGAAACTCAGTACCCTTCCGAGTTACCAGCGCTAGTTAGGACTGCACGGGTGGGCTCACGATAGTAGAGGGAGACAAGAAGGGGAAATGTGTACTTGCGCCCCACGCCAGGCCAGCTGGCCGCTTTCTGGGAGGATGCTGGATGCAAGAGTGGACCAGGCTGGTCGCACGTGCAGGAGGAGGGGCCGGAACTCCGGCAAGAGCCCCCAGTCCCACACACTCCTTTCTCCCCCGCAGACACAGACAAGCTTACTCACTCCGCAGGAACTTTCTAAGCGGCCTCAACGTCGGGGAATTCAAAAAGAAAGACGCCGAAGGAGACTGCGCCCAGATCGAGAAAAAGGGAGAGAAAAAAGAGGCGCACAGAGAACGGAGGAGGGACGCTCCCGAGTGCTCCTTCCTCCGACAGAAATTGGGTGCATAAAACGCTGCATCCCTCTTTGGTTCAAGGTCCCCACTCCCAGAACATCTTCTCTCTCCAATCCGCCCCCGCCCCCTCCAAGGTCAAGGGCTTCCAGTCACAGGGAAACCGAGAGCAGGAGCACTTTCCCCATCCTCCCAGGGGCTCAAACCTCAACATCCGCCCCCAGGGCGTCTCAGTTTACCTCAGGTGTCCCCTGCCCTCTCCACTCCCGGGCGCTCTTTCTCCTCGATCAGCCCTCCAGGGGCAACTGCAGCATGTCTGCTCTCCAGGGGCTGGGGCTCAGAGCTGGAGCAGAGGCCACAACGGAGCCATGGACAAGAGAAGCGGGGGGCGATGAGCCCTGGCACCAGGCGGGGGAAGCGCAGTCCAGTCTCAGGGCCAGCCCGTAGCGCAGCCCGCTGCTTCTCCACTCCAAGCCGCTCTTTGTGTGGGTGTGCTAGTGAGTCGTTCCCCGGCTTCCAACTCCTCCAGGCAGCCTGGCGCCGCCCCCGCTCCCGCCTCCTCCTCCTCCTCCTCCTCCTCCTTTTCTCCCCTCCTCCCTTTAGCCTGGCTGGGGCAAGAGAGAGGAGATGGGGGAGGACAAAGACACAAACCCGTCCTTCCCTCTAGGAATAGCAGCTCCCATATTGGGCAACCTTCCCCTACCCACACACCCAAGCTCGGATCCTTCTTTTTCCCGTTTTTTTCCCCAGCTCCTAGTTCTCTGAAAACTTAGAAGTAGCTGAGGGCCAGTGGAGTAGAGAGGAAGCGTAGGAAGCAGGGGTTCGAGTAGTGAGTCCCCTCTGGGCCTCTTCGTTGGAAAGCTCTGGCCTCAATCTACCCAACCGTACACTAATGGCCTGAAATGTTTCCTAGAACATTCGAACCTTAACTCACTCTAGAGGCACACTGTTCAAGGAGAAAAGAGCTTTGTAGTTTCAAAGTATTTTTTATCCACTTAGTCTTCTAGAGTGCTGACAACAGCATTGTGAGCTAGGAAGAGCAGATGTGATCGCCCCTGCCTTACACCTTTAACGAAAAAAAGTTAATTTTAAGTTCATTTCAAAAAATTTTCACAACTATTTATCCATATAGAAGTGATCTGCACTAATGGAAGAAGTCTCCTCGCCAGTTTCCCCTTGGTGAAATTTCTGGCTCAGAGAGGCAGCTCGGTTTAGCAGATGGAGCCAGCCTTGGAGTCAGGGGAGTCCGTCCCAGTCTTTGATCTGGCTCACAGTGGTTGTGGGGCCAAGGGCAAATTAATCTCAAAGTGGTGCTCCCGGGGTACTCGAAAATGGTAAATTACAGACTACTTGCTGGTCTGCATGATGGAGTTTTCACACCAAGAGCTTCCACCCTGGTTAAATAACAGGTCTTATCTCCCCGACACCCCTCTCTCTTTAAAAAAAAAAATTATTGATCCTTCCTGTTCCTGAGGACTTTTATTTTTAATCTTGACCTGTGATTTTGTAGAAGTTGGAAGTTCTGGGTAATGTTCCACCAGGACTCTCAAGTGTGTTGCTGTTTGCATCCTTAGAAAGTTGCCTGGGGCACTGAGCCCTAATTAAACACCAATTGTAAATCAGGGCACTTGTGTTAAAGGTTGGAGATTAGCCTGGAGCTGACAATCTAAAGGGGGAGATTAGGTGCAAATAACTATATACAAACAAGAAATATACTGGATAGAATGAAGACAATCACAGAACACTAGAACTTGCACCTGGTGAAATTTTAGCTGGAACTCAAAGGAAGCCAAGAAAGCCAGGAGGGTGGAGAAAAGTCCAGGTACGGAAGAGAGCTCTTGAAAAAAAACAGAGTCTGGAGATTGAATGTCTTGTTTGAGGAACTCCAAAAAGCCCAGTGTTTGTGGATTGAAGAATGTTTGAAGGAGAATAAAATGTAGGTAGGCTAGAGAAATAAAAAGGGGCCAGGTCTGAAGGGCTTTAAAACATAAACGAAATTTTTATATTTGATCCTGGAGGCAATTAGGAGCCAATGAAGTTTTTTAATAAGGATATGATAGTTTTTTTTTTAATTAAGGGTTTTTTTTTTTTAATCAAAGGTGTCAATGTGGAATCTAGAAACCCTCAACTTGTAGCCTAGTAAGATCTGATGAGCCCCAAGTTTTAGGACTAGCTTGTAAATTGGAGACCCCAAAGTTTGTACTTGTTCCCTGTTCCCATGAGAATCCACCCAGAAGGGAATCTCAGGCTAGCAGTCTCAGACTAAATAATAAACCTAAGGTAAATGACAATCCCAGTTAGGTGGGGCTAAGCAAATCCTAAGTACTCTTTTTGTGTTAAGTAGCCTCCCCCATTGTATCAGAGACCCTTTCCCTGGAAGACCACCAGGGCAGGGACTATTCTTTTAGTATCTATTGTAAGTAAACCTTTCCCTTACACCCTAACCCGGTGATGGCAAACCTATGACACGTTTCAGCACTGACACACTTAGCCATTTTTTATGATATGGGGCCCCGCATGCCAAGGAGTTTAGGGTAGACACTCTGTGCACTATAGATGACAATTCTACCTATATTAATTTACCTATTTTGGTTTGTTAAATACAGTTATATGTTACAATTACACATTTTTGTTATTTAAACTATAAATATCATGAAATTATGGTGTTTTTTCTCAAAGTGACACACCACCCAAGTTATGCTCGGTTTTTTGGAGAATTTTGACACACCAAGCTCAAAAGGTTGCCCATCAGTGCCCTAACCTCTAGCTATAATTCCTTTCCCAAGCTTAAATATATCCTGTTAGTATAGTTTGAACACTCCCATTTCCTTGTAGCTATGGTAATGTCAATCATCTTTCCCTGCCTTGGATCCCCCAAATGGTATATAGGTCTCCCAAATTCTTTTGTTCCTTAGTTGTCAATCTTATTGTGGTTGGCTCTCCCAGGGGTCAGTGACCAGAGCAACCAGGGTCTTGGGACTCTGAGAGGGGGTGTAGCATGCAGCTCTGTGTGGAGGCCTTGAGGAAAGCACTGAACCCCTTTCCTTAATTAAAGAGTGGTTTTTCTAACTATTTAATAGTTTTATGTTTTTTTTCTCAGTTAACAGTGGAAATCTGCCTTCTCTCCTTATCTCCCCCCATCCTCAATGAGAACACCCGAAAAACAAAACCTCTCTTACAAACATGTGAAGCAGAAGATTCCCATATCAGCCAAATCCAAAAATTACCCCTCAATCTGCACTCTGTGTGCTGTCAGGAAGTGGGCATGTTTGGTCATTGTGTTGATCAGAGTTTCTAAGTCTTTCAAAATTGTTTAGCTTTTCAATATGTTTGTTATTGTATAAATTGCTCTCCTGATTCTGCTCACTTCATTCAGAAACAGTTCATACAAGTCTTACTAGGTTCCTCTGAAATCATTCCCTTCATTCACTTAGTCCATAGTTTGTTCGACCTTTCCTTAATTAATGGGCATTCCAAAGATGTGACAAGTTAAATTGATTTGCCTGGGATGTTGGGAGAAGTGATATGGACTCAGGTTCTCCAGATTCATATGTGCTGCCCTATGTCTGGAAATACAAAGAGAAAACAAAATTGTTTCCGCCCTCAAGGACTTTAAATTTCAATCCTTCAGTTCTTTCAGCCAGAATTCAGGATTCTGTCTTCATAGATGTAGATTTGATAAGGACCTTAGATTTCATCTAGTCCTACCTTATTTTACAAATGAAGGCATGGAAACTCAGAGAGATAAATCAACTTGCTTAAAGTCACACAGGAAGTAACTAACAGTCTTTGGACTCCAAATCCTTCATGCTCCTCATTGCACCATTCACCCATTCTCCTAATTCAGTCCTCTTTCTCTTAAACCACACTGCCTCCTCCTGTTATTTAGTTCTTCATATTTGTTTCTCAACAGACTGCAGTCCAGACTCTCCTTTATCATGCTCCAGAAAACTCCATTTTGGAAGATTACTTTGGCCCCGGAATTCACATTTCAGAGTTACCCTCCTGTCCAGTAGCCCCATCCTCAGGCTGGTTCCTCCCAAATCCTCCTTTTAAAGAAAACATCCAGATCAGTCATGTCTTGGTTCTTGTCCAGGTTCCATTCCAGACTCCTCAGACATTGTTATTGTTCTATTATGTACCTACTCAGGTACATTCTCTCCCCACCCCTAACACTGCCCTGCCCCAAGCACTTTGAAAGAAGGGCTTTTTCAAACGAGATTCAATAACTTAATTTTTAACTACTGTTAGAATCTGATGCTGATACTTAAACCTCTTAAGAACATAAAGCTATTTGCAAGATTGCTGATGAGGCTTTTCACATTTTACCTTGCCCCAAGAGAATCTCCCTCAAAGTCAATATTCTCACAAGGCTGGCTAGTGGCTTAGTCTCTTCTTTTTGGGTAACTATCTTCCATTTCCATGACAGGGAAATTCTCCTAGGCAAGGTGATTTACCTCTCTGGGTTTCTGATTCTTCATTTGTAAAATAAGGCAGGACTAGATGAACTCTAAGGTCCTTATCAGATCTATATCTATGAAGGAAAGAGATACCAGTCAGCTACACTCAATGACCTCTCCAACTCACAAAGTTGCTCCTAAAGTTCTGCTGCTAGGTTGATACTTGTTACCTAAGGAAATACAAAGTGGAAAAGGAAAAGAAGTCTAGCTACAAGCTTGTCTAGAGGAGTCCACCATTTGTGAGTGGTTGTCAAGATGCCCCCAACCCTCACTTGAAATCTTAGACTTCATGGTGCCATCTGGAGAGTCAGAGAGAGAGCCAACTGAAAGCTGTTTCTCCTTTTAATTGACCCAACTTTTGTACCAATGTCAAGGAGAGAATAGGAGTTCTAAGGGACCCACTCAGGGTTTTCTAGATCATACAATCTTTTCAGTTCTTGGCCACCACATGACCAGAAGTAGCCAAGAAATTCATCATCCCACAAAGGTCCAAGCACTGAGTTCTCATCATATCCCTGGAGTCCCCTTACATATTCAAGTAAATTCCAGACTCCCTGGGATAAATCCATTCAACCTCTTTTATGCTGCTATTGAGGCTTCTTGATTATATAATAGCTATATAGAATAGCATTCTGAATCTGGCCTACCTTTCCACACTTTTTACATATTACTAGAGATATCTAGATGGCTCAGTGAATAAAGCTGGACACAGAGTCAGGGAGATATGAATTCACATCCAACCTCAGATATTTACTAGTTTTGTGATCCTGGACTTTTCTATGTCTCAGTTTGCTCAACTGTAAAATGAGAATAAAAGACAAATAAAAGGCTAGGTAGTGCAGTAGATAGCGTGCCAAGAAGATTCATCTCCTTGAGTTCAAATCGAGCTTCAGACACTTATGAGCTGGGATTGGGGGGAGAGAGAGGAGAGGAAAGATAATGTGTATGTGAGTATGTATGGATATGTGTGTTAGTGAAACCCTTTCTGTCCTGACTCGATGACAGAAGGGAAAGGGATTGGCTGGGGCAGCTGGGTAGCTCAGTGGATTGAGAGTCAGGCCTAGAGACAGGAGGTCCTAGGTTCAAATCCGGCATCAGATACTTCCCAGCTGTGTGATCCTGGGCAAGTCACTTGACCCCCATTGCCCACCCTTACCACTCTTCCACCTAGGAGCCAATACACAGAAGTTAAGGGTTTAAAAAAAAA
>NC_058131.1:149356061-149408249 GCF_016433145.1 Gracilinanus agilis
TTTCCTTCTCCCACTCATTTAATAGATGAGGAAACTGAGGCAAAAAAGCTAGTGTCTGAGGCTAGGTTTGAACTTAGGTATTCTTGACTTTAGGCCTGGCGCTCTGTCTACTGTACCACCTAGATCAGGGGTCGGCATCCTTTTTGGCCGTAAGAGCCATAAATGCCACATTTTTTAAAAATGTAATTTCGTGAGAGCCATACAGTGCTCACAGTGCGGCTCCTGTAACAGCGCCTGAAAAAAATTGACTTTATGGCTCCTGCAGAAAGAGCTATATCTGGCCCTCAAAAAAAAACAGATATGGCTAGAGAGCCATATGTTGCCGACCCCTGACCTAGATAGTGGAATGTTATTATTCTCATTTTAGAGATGAAGATTTTTAGAGATGTTTAATGACTTGCTCAGGATCATACAGAAGGGCAGAGTTGGTAAAACTGGGGAAAGGAGATGTCCTAATTAGTATACCTTATAAGTTTGTTTTTCTTTAAATCCTTATCTTCCACCTTAGAATCAATACTGTATATTGGTTCCAAGGCAAAAGAGCAGTAAGGGCTAGTCAATGGCAGTTAAGAGACTTGCCCAGGGTCACACAGGTAGGAAGGGTCTGAAGTCATATTTGAAGCCAGGACCTCCCTTCTCTAGGCCTGGCTCTCAATCCACCCAGCCACCTTGCTGTCGCTCCCCTCCCACCCCCTTTACAGTTTTTTTTTTTAAACCCTTAACTTCTGTGTATTGACTTATAGGTGGAAGATTGGTAAGGGTAGGCAATGGGGGTCAAGTGACTTGCCCAGAGTCACACAGCTGGGAAGTGTCTGAGGCCGGATTTGAACCTAGGACCTCCTGTCTCTAGGCCTGGCTCTCAATCCACTGAGCTACCCAGCTGCCTCCAGCCCCCCTTTACAGTTTTGAGATAGAATATATGCACTCTTCTAGGAGTGGTCCCTGAAGGAAGGGAAAGACTTTGAGAAGGAGTTGAAATATAAAGGAGTTGGCACTTTGATTGTTTCCTATCCCCAGCTTACTGTACTAGAAATTTCAGAGAATTTTCCTTTGGATGAGATTTGGCACTGTCTTGGATGAGCTATTTTGCTCAAGGTGGAAGAATTCATTTACTCTCTGTGTTTTTCAGTATATTCTCATCTGGATTACTTCTCTTTTTTTTTTGTTCTCGGCTTGGATGAATGAGTTTCTATGCTATTTGCTATGTGTCACCAACTTTATGTAACTGGCATTTTTGTTGGGAGGCAAGTCTTGGCTCTACTCTTTCTCATTAAGTGTTAGTGAATGAGAATGCAGCTTGAATCTAAAATTTATTTTCTCTAGAATAACAATACTTTGAGGGACTTATTATAGATATAATTCTATCCTGGTACCTCCTCTCTGAGGAAAGCAAAATGGCCAGCCATACATGATTTCAATCTCCTGCTTCCCTCCTGGCAAGAAGCAAAATATCCTAAACTTTTCTCTTTTAGGATCTAGAGTGATATCAACACTTACCTCTATGTCTGTGCCAGATATATTGACAGATAGGTTTCTGCCCTTCATTAGTGAAAATCTTATTACTGGATTTATTATAGAACATTTCACTTAACTTCTGGAAAAATCCTGACATGATCTAGATAAGCTGAGGAATGCCAACAATTACTTTTTCCTGGAGTAAATGAAAACAGGATATGTCCACATTTGTTCTTGCTTTATGGTGTTACCAATTTTAATTTTTTATTTCCATAAATAATCTGAATTTTATAAAGATAGAAGATGACATAATATTGCTTTATGAAATAAAGGACCTTATGACAGCTAAAGAAAAAATATTCTTGGTTAAGGGATGCTATATCAAACCTTTAAATGACTAGAGAGTACAATCCTTCTGGCCCTCTAGAAAAGACACTGATTGGAGTCATTTAGGAAATAGGGTAGGGAGTGATTGGGGAAGAAGAAAAGTGTAGTTGTTCTAGTCTTTAAGAATAACTCAAATGTAACCTACCCACTTTTGTTCTCAAGAAAGCCTGGCACTTTCTAGAAAATCTGTTTTGCTTTGACCAAAATAGTTTTCTTATTAAAGAAATTGAGTAGAAACTACTAGATGATGCTAGGTGTTTTTTTTTTTTTTAAATAACCCTTAACTTCTGTGTATTGACTTATAGGTGGAAGATTGGTAAGGGTGGGCAATGGGGGTCAAGTGACTTGCCCAGGGTCACACAGCTGGGAAGTGGCTGAGGCCGGGTTTGAACCTAGGACCTCCTGTCTCTAGGCCTGACTCTCACTCCACTGAGCTACCCAGCTGCCCCCATGCTAGGTGTTTTTTAAAAACATTAGAGACTAGCTAGCTAATGTCAAAAGGAAAAACTAGAACAAATCCTTTAAAGTACAAGACTGAGTATTACTTTATTCATCCTGCATCAGAGATGTGTACAAAAGGTTCATTTTGGAGCTGGTCCTATTAACAGTGCCTTTTTTTAAAGAGGAATAATAATGAAAAAATATTTTTCTTACTATGAACTTTTCTTCTCTTCTTTTGGTGCTCTGGCTAACTGCAGTTTCCTGATTAAGAAAGATTCAGCCACAAACATTTATTAAAGCCAGATTTCAGAAGGAGTCAAATGTAGTAAGTTGTTTTTTGTTAAACACATTGAAGGAAGCCCTGGGGTAGATTAAATTTGCTGGTCTGTTCAGATTGTTTTTCAGAAGGCTAAGGGTAAATTGAGGATAAGGATCATTATCAAGTCAATTTCTATGGAATTTTAGGACTATGAATGGCCAAAGTTAATCTAGAATCTTTAGGACTGCAGCCAACAAAATGCCCACTGATGAGCTTTAGCTTAGCATATTCTGATCCCCAACCAATAAAATCATCATGTTATCTTCTTGCCTACCCCCCCACCCCAAAAAAAATCTATAGTGGTTTCCAATTGCAAATCAGATTGAATCAGATTTCTAAAACTTATCAAGTCACTCATTTTTAATAAAGATTTCCTCTTGCTTTCATCTGATTGGTCTTACCAACATAATAGGAAAGAGAGAGCACTAGACTTCCTTGGAGTCAGGAAAAACTGGGTTAAAATTGTACCTCAACTTACTCAGTGAGCCTTAGTCAGTTACTTAAACCTTCTCAGCCTCAGTTGCCTTATCTGTAAAAAAAAAAAAAGGATCTTATGATAGAACCAGGATATTCTGGCAAATATTTAATAACTGAGCTGAGGGGTGGAATGGAGAGGGAAGATACATGCAAAAATACTTCTAAGTTTAATTTACATTTTTAGTGCTTTCTTAAGTTTAGACAATTAACAAAACAAAAAATCAAATCTAATGTCTGTTTGAGTGTTGATTTCTGAGGTGTGTAAATACTCATTCTGAAATTTTAACAATGGGAAACCAGTTCAGGTTGACTACAAATACTAAGAGCCAGGACCTCTGGTTTGAATCAATCAATCAATCAGAGGTATAAATCAGGTTTAGATATCTCCATTGGATCAAGCAAGGAAGCAAAGGCAATTGGTTGAAGGAAAATGAAGCCACATGGGAAATGTATGGAGATTCACAAGATAAACTCCACCAAGCCCTGTGGACTGTGTGTAAAATAGATCATTTTGGAATCCAAGAGATTCCAGTGATGAGCCAACCTCTTGAAAGAAATTGCTTGAAGGAGAGGGGAGATTTGAAGCTTCAGTCTTCTATCCTGCCCCAGACAAGAGGAGGACCCTTGTAAATTTTGGAGGGTTAGAGCAGTTGGACTTTTTTCATGTTTTTCATTGTCATTTTAGAAATGCCTGACAGCAGTCTGCACTGGGAGCCAAAGACAAACTAGAAACAGTGAAGAAAGGCAGCTTCAAGATGTCCAACCAAAAGGCTACAATGTGGCAAAGGAGAATTCACCAAAAAGGAGAGGACTTCAAGAAATCAAGGGCTGCAAGTTAACCCTTTGTTATATGTGCGCTCTACCTTTGATTCCACTTACCCCCTCCCCACCATGGCTAACTCGCATTTCCACTGGCTTTAACATGTATGGTCAGTCAAGACTTATTTACATATTATTGATAGTTGCATCCTTGGCGTGGTTCTTTCGGGTCTACATCCCCAATCATGTCCTTCTCATCAACCCAAGTGTTCAGGCAGTTGTTTTTTCTTCTGTGTTTCCTCTCCTATAGTTCTTCCTCTGAATGTGGGTATTGTTCTTTTCCATAAATCCCTCAGAATTGTCCTGGGTCATTGCATTGCTGCTAGTAAAGAAGTCCATTACATTTGATTTTACCACAGTGTATCAGTCTCTGTGTACAATGTTCTTCTGGTTCTGCTCCTTTCACTCTGCATCAATTCCTGGAGGTCTTTCCAGTTCACATGGAATTCTTCCAGTTTATTATTCCTTTGAGCTCAATAGTATTCCATCACCAACATATACCACAATTTGTTCAGCCATTCCCCAATTGAAGGACATCCCCTCGCTTTCCAGTTTTTTGCCACCACAAAGAGCGCAGCTATAAATATTTTTATACAAGTCTGTTTATCTATGATCTCTTTGGGGTACAAACCGTGCAATGTTATGGTTGAATCAAAGGGCAGGCATTCTTTTATCGCTCTTTGGGCATAATTCCAAATTGCCATCCAGAATGGTTGGATCAGTTCACAGCTCCACCAGCAGTGCATTAATGTCCCAATTTTGCCACATCCCCTCCAACATTCATTACTCTCCCCTGTTATCATGTTAGCCAGTCTGCTAGGTATGAGGTGGTATCTCAGAGTTGTTTTGATTCTTTATCTGAAAATGGCTTGATTTTTTTATACAATTGATTTAGCTCCTTGTTTGTTTCCCTTCTGATTTTGGTTGCATTGTTTTTGTTACATTTTTTTATTTTTTCAACCCTTAACTTCTGTGTATTGGCTCCTTGATGGAAGAGTGGTAAGGGTGGGCAATGGGGGTCATCAAGTGACTTGCCCAGGGTCACACAGCTGGGAAGTGGCTGAGGCCAGATTTGCCTGACTCTCAATCCACTCAGCTACCCAGCTGCCCCCCCTATTGTTTTTGTAACAAAAAGGGCAAGTCACTTGATCCTGACTGCCTAGTCCTCCCTATTCTTAGAATTAACACTAAGTGGGGCAGCTAGGTCACTAAGTGGATTGAGAAACAAACCTAGAAAAGGAAGGTCCTCAGTTCAAATCTAGCCTGAGGCACTTCCTAGCAGTGTGACCCTGGGCAAGTCACTTTATCATCATTGCCTAGCCCTTACCATTCTTCTGGCTTGGAACCAAGACATAATATTAATTCTAACATGGAAGGTAAGGGTTTTAAATAATAATAATTGATCTTTATAGGATATTATTTACATGTAGATTTTTTTTAACATTCTTTTCTTTTTTAATTTTGCGTTCCAAATTTTCTCCCTCCCTCCTTTCCCTCCTCCTTGAGATGATAAACAATTTGATATAGATTTTACATGTGCAATCATGTAAAACATTTTTTCATATGAGTCATTTTGTGGAAGAGAATTCAAACAAACAAAAAGAAAGAAAGTGAAATATAGTATATTTCATCTGCATTCGGACTCCATCAGTTCTTTCTCTGAAGGCAAATGGCATTTCTCCATCATGAGCCTCTTTCATCATCAATAGTTCTTATACCATCATCTTAGTATACTTTCTAAAAGTTAATTGTCTAACTGACTAATTGATACCAATTGATTATCAAAGGGGAAAGCACATAGGTAGGGGCTGGTGAGTTATAGCATTAAAATGTTACCTCTAGTTGCTCAAGATCCCCTAGAGTACAAAAGAGAAGCTGTAGGGACTCATTTCTGCTAGTGCAATAGGTGTTTGATGTAGTCCCAGAGCATATGCTTCATATGTAAGGAACCTTGGAAACCTTAAAATACCAAAGAAGTGAGAATCATCATCATCATTTTGATCTTTCTCTATTCGCCATATCCATTGTTTCTTCTGCCTTAGTGATTTTGTTCATGCTAACCTCCCCCAACCTGAACTATCTGCTTCTTCCTTTATACCAATATGTAGTTCATACCCTACTACCACTTCTAACTACCATATTGCTATAGAATTGTCTGTAAATTCTTAGAAGAAAGAATGATACATTTTGAGTTAGAGGACCTGAGGCTTTTGTAATGTTAGGTAACTCTGAGTGAATTAACTTTTTCTTCCTTAGCTGCCTCATCTGTAGAGTAAGGGACATGGGATAGATGATCTCTATGGTACCTTCTGCCTCTAAATCCCATGTTACTTTGTTTCCCACAGAACAAAATCTGTCTTATACTTCTTTTGGATCCCCCATAGCATTTAGCATAGTACTTCATTCAGTGAGGGTATTTTACTATTGTAATAACACAAATAGAACCACTGCTGGCCCAGAAAAGTTGGGGTACTTGACCTCTCCTTTTCAAGGGTTCCTACCTATAGAGCCAGGTTTTAACCAAATTCAGTCCTAAGGACTCTGACTTCCAAAGGTCCTTTTCTCTCAAAATCTGTGTTTTTTTATATCCCTACATGGGAGCCTTGTGGAAAGTCACTTAAAGCTTAGATTTGTCTAATGTACAGGGTTTTACCAAAATGGGGAATATGAAAATACTCAAATGCAAATGCAAATCAGGCATAGGACATATATTTATTTTTTCCACATAAAAGAAAAACTTAAAAAAACTCAAAAAAGCACAAAGTTGACAAAAAACTTAAATCTCAAACAGTAATGGTTTATTTATGTTTATTTAAAATGTATTTTTGGTAATATTCTTTTAGTAAGTTGATACTTAAAACATCTAAACATGAAGCATTTTGTAGAATTTCTGAAGAGGCAATTTATTTTTATTATTTTTTAATTAATTGAAAAGGCTTAATTAATTAATAATATTTGCCCATGGTTACATGATTCATGTTCTTTCCCTCCCCTCCAACCCCCCCTCCCCATAGCTAACACACAATTCCACTGGGTTTTACATGTATCATCGATCAAGACCTATTTCCATATTATTGATAATTGCACTAGGGTGATCACTTAAGATATCTATATCTCCAACAAACTATGTGTTCAAACAGTTGTTTTTCCTCTGTACTCCCACAGTTCTTTCTCTGAATGTGGATAGTGTTCTTTCTCACAAGTCCCTCAGAATTGTCCTGGGTCATTGTATTGCTGCTAGTAGAGAAGTCCATTACATTCCATTTTACCAAAGTGTATCTGTCTTTGTGTACAATGCTCTCCTGGTTCTGCTCCTTTCATTCTGCATGAATTCCTGGAGGTTGTTCCAGTTCACATGGAATTTGTCCAGTTCATTATTCCTTTTAGCACAGTAGTATTCCATCACCAACAGATACCACAATTTGTTCAGCCATTCTCCAATTGAAGGACATTCCCTCATTTTCCAATTTTTTGCCACCACAAAGAGCACTGCTATAAATATTTTTGTACAAGTCTTTTTCCCTGTGATCTCTTTGGGGTATAAACTTAGCAGTGGTATGGCTGGGTCAACAGGCAAGACAATCTTTTAAAGTCCTTTGGGTATATGAACAGGCAATTTATGTTCTCAGTCTCATGCCATTTCCCTCTTCTGGCAAGGGTTGTGCTCCTCCTCCTGTCAGTGGCATTCTTTTTTCTCCAGGAAGCACTGTAGCTGTTGAGAGGTTCCTCATATAGTGTAACTGGCAACAACTGAGGGATGAAAGAACTCCCGACCTCTCAAACTCACAAGATTGAGTCCAAGACTGGAAACATTCATCGCAAGATCTACATTTGGGTTATTAAAACTCTGGAAAGAAATTCAAGACTGAAAAGGAATCTAGAACTAATTTTGAGCTTACCCCCTTCATCTACCATTCTGCTACCCTTCACAGATAATCCCAAAGAGAGAGAGTCTTACCACAAGTTTTGGAGAGTTGGAGGGGGAAAAGAGCCAGAGGGAAGAATTCTTCCTTATAAAGCATATTGAAAGGGTGACTCATTCTGTTATAATGGTCAAATTCTTCAGATGCAGTTTTGAGACAGCCTCCTCCTCCCCTCCTGTAGTTACAATGAGACATGGAGTTGGTGATTAAAGTACCATCCAGGGTTTGCTATGGTCCACAGGAAAAGAATGGGACAAATATATCCTCAGAAAAGACCCAGCACTAGATATGCTCCATTGTGTATATTTTAGCCATAATTGATGGAGGTTCCTCTGATTACTCCCATCTTAAGACTTTGTCAAAGAAAGAATGAATACATATAAATCAATGGAAGCTAGAATCAACTAGGCAACAGTGGTACAATCAAACACTTGGGTTTAAAATCAAGTTCAGCTATTCACTATCTATATTACTTTGGTCAAGCCTCTAAACCTTCCTACATCTGAGTTTTCTCAGATGTAAAATTAAATGTTTGGAGTAGATGATGTCTAAGGTTCCTTCCAGTTTTAAATTCTCTGACCCACACTTCAGAAACACAATGAATAACACTAGAGTTATAATTTACTCTCCACCAGTCACTGTTCTCATAGAGAAAGGACAACCCGATGACTTATTTGGCATAAACTCTTAGGCTTCTGAAAAAACTGGATTGTTGTTCTAGGTATATAATAAGGTAGCCTAATTGCATGGAAAGAGAACTGGCTTAGAGTCAGAGTTTAATTCTTCTAGTCCCAGTTAGGCCATTAACTAGCTGCATGGCCATGGGAGAATTGACTTAATCTTTTGGGAACTCATTTTTCTTATTTGTAAAATGAGTGAGTTGGACTAGGTGATCTAAGGTTCCTTCCAACTTTTATGCTCTATGACTCCAGGTAGCTAAGTGAAGCAATAATAATAGCTTTTTTGATGAGAAGGTAGGTGTATTTTGCTTATACTGACATCTGCTGGCCACTCAACTGAGGATTTTATAGGCAATTATTGAATCAAGATGGAATTTACTGTTTATCAATGCTGGTTTTATATAAGAGTAATTATGCACACATTATACTGACCCTTAAATTCTCCTAGAAACTTAAAAAGCAACATTTTTTGGGTGATGCATATAGACAGATAAATTTATTTGATAGAATATATGTGTGCGTCATATATAATCAAATAAATTAATTGAAAGTATATATGTATATACATATGTGTGTGTGTATTATAAAATTAGTTTTTTTAATTCCTAGGAGAAGAAATATGATACCTGACTTAATCACTCTTATAACTAAACCACACATATACACACAATCAAGTGAATTAACTGAGTGAATTAATCCATATATGTGGATAGATTATGTAATTTGGTATATGAAACTGGCATTGATTATTATATAGAACAAAGTATAATACCTTTACTAACCAAAAAAGATGCATGGGATACAATTATAATTTTCTAAAATTACAAACTTCACAACAATCATGCAGCATAATGGGAGTGAAGGGAGAGGGCTAGCCTTAGAGTCAGGAAAAGTCTGATTCAAGTCCAGTCTCTGACACATATAACTATATGATCAGGTACAAATTGTTTAAGATCTTGGAGTCCTGGATATCAATGAGGTAGCTGGGTGGACAGAGCACAAGTCTGAAATCAGGATGAGCTGAGCACAAATCCTACTGCAGACACTTTGGCTGGGTGACCCATGGCAAATCTCAGAAATTGTTTGCCTCACTTTCCTCAATTGTAAAATAATGATCATAATAGCTCCTACCTTCTGAGGGTTGTCGTGAGGGGCAGATGAGATGTGTAAAGAATATAGTAAGTGCTTAATAAATTTTATTTGTATCTTTTCCGTTTCCTGTCCCTAGAAACTGCTAGGGCTCTAAGTTACAGATGAGTTGTTGGTGGAAGGAGTTTCCACACCAATTAAGTTCCATGAGAGGGGCCAAAAAGAATAATCGTTGACAAAAAAGATAATTAAATAAGCAAATGTTAATGAGAGCAATCTTACCCCAAACCATTAGATTTTAACAAAGGCAGAACAACACTAATTAAAAAATAAAACAAAAATATTTGTATTCTTTGTTCTCCTTTGTTACCCTCCAGGGTCTATCTACCAGGAGTTCCTGAATATCCTTGGTTCTGTTTCCCTTTCTCCTTTTCTCTTTTCATTTAGTTATAATGTGAAGGTGTCTGCAATTTTGATTCTGCTGATTTTGCTCTGCATTACCTTATATTTTCCCACATTTAATTGTATGATTATGGTTATTGAATCTTATAGAATAGTAGTATTTTATTTTTACTTGATTTGGGGAAGACCAGCCCTATGATTTCACTGGTATAAGAAACTCCTGGTGAGGAAATTCCATATAACAAAGCAGATCAGTACCTGCTCTGTAATTTAGAGATTTGCCTGGGTGCAACAAGTCATCAAGTGACTTGCCCAGGGTAACCAGACAATGTATCTTTCTAACTTCAATGTTTTCTATTCATTATGTCCAGGATGCTTCTCATTTATGTAGTCAGTCATCATTATTGACCAAATTTGTGCTGTTTTAAATAGGATAGCCATGGATATTTTTGTACAGATTTTTCCTTTTTATATTTTTCCAAATCCTAGCAATGGAATCTCAAAATCCCCAAGTCCCTGACCTGCTTCAGTACTCTAAGGAAGCACTGAGCTTTTTCATATGCCTTATAATTAATCCTCCTATATGCATGTGAGCGTCCTGGGAAAAGGGACAGTTTTGCTCTTTGATTTATATCTTTTAGCACTTAGCAGTGCTTGGAACATATTAAGTTTTAATAAGTGTTTTTGCATTCATCCACTGCCATATGGCTTGCTGAAATGTTTACACCAGTCTTTAGTCCCACCAACATGTTCCCCAATCCTGCCAACAATGTTGGGCCATTTCCCCCTATTTTTTTTTTTCTGTTCTATTGGGATTAAAATTGATTTGCATTTCTCTGAGTATTAGGGAATTTGAGTGTCCTTTGCTGTTTGTATTTCCTTTGCTGTAAATTGTCCCTATGTTTTGACCACTGAGCACTTGGGAGTGTGTATTATTGGTCTTGTAGATGTGTTCCTTATCTATTCTATAAGAACTTTATCTCATGTAGTTATTGCAAATGCTTTCCCAGCCTTCAAAGGTTTTGAATAATCACCTCCCTCCAGGGAGATTGTTTCATCTGGGACTAGCAGAATGTGGTTGTGCTCTTGTTTGTCCTTCAGTTTGGAAGAGAACCAATGACATCACAGGGTGGTCTTAACCTGCCTGTGGCACTCTGTCTCTCTGGGTAAGCCACGAGGTGGCACTCTAAGCCTTGAGAGGCCAGGAATCTCCTCATGCAGTCTTGTTCAGGGCTACTAGTTCACTAGGTACTCAGTTGTTAGTGAAAAAGGGAGCTTTTGAGGACCACTTTCCTTCTAGATGCTCAAAAATCATCCCTTTAATTACACGCTCTGAAAGTTTGTCAGGAACAAAAGCTAAGCCCATCAGCCTATAATTCAAAGATGCTTCCCTTTAAAAAATCAGGACAAAGATATGCCCATCTCTAGTTCTGTGGCAAGGCAAGGGAGTCCTGTCGTGAGGATTAAAATACAGTTAAAGGGCTTCATAGATGGAAGGTGCTTTAGAAATATGCTTAGATCAGTTCTAAAAGGAAGCCTAGTATAGAGAGAAAAATCACTGAATTTCAAATCGGGACTGGGGCTGGGTTTGTATTCTGGGTTCAAGTCCGAATTCTATTTAGTCTTGGTCTTGTTAGGCTATCTCATGCTTCAGCTGGACACTGACAAAGTGAATTAATGATTATCTCCTTAATTCTTCCTTTTAGAATCCTTAGCTTCCTACAAGGTTCAGCTAAAGAGTTCATTTCTATGTTAGTGCTTTCCTCATTCCTGTAGTTCAGGGTTTCTTAGTCCTTTTTGTGATGGTCTGGCGAAGCTTATCCTTTTCAGAATGTTTTTATATAGTTGAAAGAAATGCAAAAGTTCAGAGGCTAATGAAAATAAATGTCATTATTTTCACATCCATGTTCACAGACCTGAAATCTATTCAGGGATTCCAGGTCAAGAATCCTCGATCTAATTGTTAATGCTCTTTCACTGTGGTTTCACAGAAAAAGAAACAGAGAGGTAATTATTCCAAGGGTTGGGGGCTAAGCCAAAATAACTGAAGCAATTATCACTTTAAAATGAATTACTATTATTTAAAAAAATTTGACCTCAATAAACAGGGTCACATGGAAGCAGGAAAGTTGCTTTGAGTTACAGAAAATTGAAGATCAAAGTAGTGAGCCAGAATGGAAAGGAAGGAAGCAAGTAGAGTGTCACCTGGTGGTGGACAGATATAAATCAATCAGTATTTATTTTAGGCAATGTAGTGGGCATTTGGGATATAAACATGAAAGTGAAATATTCTCTGCCATCAAGCACCTTACATTTTACTAGGGAGAGGCAACATGCAAATAAATATGGAATACACATGTACATACATAAATATATGCATATATTTATATACATATATATATACACAATTTAAAAATATACAGTAATTGTTTAAAATATATAGTAAGAGCCAAACCCAACAACAAAAAAATCGGGAAAGGACTCTTGAAGGAGATATTATTTGAGTTGAGCCTTTAAAAAAGTGTTTATTATATTCCAAGTAACAATAGTATTTCTTTTATTAATCTGTCCTTCTCAGTAACTCTCCTTAAATCTCTACTGCTGGCCTCCCAAATTAAAAAAAAAAACTAAACTAAAAAAAAAAATCTCTCAATATGTAGCTGCATAGAATGGCAATACAAATTCCATATTAACCATATCTGAAAATGTATGTCTCTTTTCTACCTTTTAAGGTCATTGCCTCTCTGATAGGAGGTGAGTAGCATGTTTCATTTTCATTCCTTTGGAGGCATTGATTAGATTTCTACTGTGTTAAACTTGTTTTTCTCTGCAATGTTATCATTATGTAAATTATTCTCCTACTTCTGCTCACTTCACTGTGCATTTGCTCAGAAGGGTCTTCCCAGTTTGCTTTGAAACAATACATTTAATCATTTATCATGATACAATAACATTCTGTTATTCATATACCACAATTTGTTTAGCCATTTGCCAAAAGGACATCTCTTTGGTTTTCAATGTTGGACAACCATAAAAATTCCCTTGTAAGTTTATTTGTACATATAGGTCTTTTTCTTCTTTCCTTGATTTCTTTGGGAGTAGTGGTAGAGACAGGTTAAAAGAGTATGGTAGGGGGCAGCTGGGTGGCTCAGTAGATTGAGAGCCAGGCCTAGAGACGAGAGGTCCTAGGTTCAAATCTGGCCTCAGACACTTCCCAGTTGTGTGACCTTGGGCAAGTCACTTGGCCCCCATTGCCAACCCTTACCATTCTTCTGCATTATTGATTCCAAGACAGAAGGTAAGGGTTTAAAAAAAAAAAAAGTATGGTAGTTTGGTAACTTTCTGGGCAGTTCCAAATTGCCTTCCAGAATGGCAAGATCAATTTATAGCCCCACAACAATATATCAGTATATCTATATTCCCACAGTCCTTCTAACATTTGTTATTTATTATTTTCTTGTCATCTTTGCCAGTCTGATAGGTATGAAATGGCTCAAAGTTGCTTTAATTTACATTTTGAAAATTATTAGTGATTTAGAGAATCTTTTTGTGTAGTATCAATAACTTGGTTATCTTCCTTTGAAAACTGCTTATTCATATTTTTTGACTATCAACTGACAATGAATTAATCTTATGAACTTATATCGGTTGCCAATATAGTTTAGATATTAGGCCTTTAACAGAGGAAATTGCAGCTAAGACTTTTCCCCCAGTTACCTGATTCTTTTCCAATTTTTACATTAGATTTGTTTTGGTTTGTAAAAGCTTTTAAATTTATATCATTAAAACTGTCCATTTTATCTTGTGTGATCCAATTTATGACTTCTTTAGACATGAACTCTTCCCTGATTGATAGATCAAAAGGTAATTTCTCTCTTATTTCTGTAATTTATGTGAACTTTCATATCCAGATCAATATCCATTTGGAGCTTATTCTTGTGTATAGTGTGTTAAGTGTTGGTCTGAAACTAGTGCTCTTGGAAGCTTTTGTCAAATATTGAGTCCTCCCAGTAACTAGAACCTTTGGATTTATTAAACATCGCTACTGTGTTTGTTTACTGCTGTATGTTATATTCCTGATCTGTTATAATGATAAATCTCTTTTTAAAAATCTTTAATGATTGCTGCATTATAAAAGTTTGAAATCAGTGATACTCTTCCTCTTCCACCCTTCTCACTTTTTTCATTATTATCCCTGAGATTCTTGAACTTTTGTTCCTCCATTTGAAGTCCAATATTTTTTCTAAATCTATATTCTTCTTGGAGTCTGATTGGCACAAGTTGGAATGAGTAAGTTAATTTGAGTAGAATCATCAGTTTTATTCTATTAGTGCAAAGTGCCCATGAGGAATTAATGTTTTGCTAATTATTTGTCTCTACTGCTGTAGTGTTTTATAGATTCATATAGTTCTTGAGTCAATGTCAGTAGTTAACAATCCCAAGTGTTTTATCACTTCTATTGAATAGGATTTCTCTTTGTAAATTAAGATCGTTCTTAAAGGGAACTAAGGATTATGAGTAGTAAAAGCTGGTCAGTTTGACTCTCCAAAATACACATACTAATGAAAAACCTCTATGGTTTGTCTGTCCAACTGAATTGTCTAATATAACATTGTCTGGACCAGTGGTTCCCAAACTTTTTTGGCCTACTGCTCCCTTTCCAGAAAAAATATTACTTAGCACCCCCTGGAAATTATGAAACTATTTATTGAACTCAGAATAGAATGTAATACAAAAAAAAGTGTGGCCATCACCACCTCCCTGGATTGCTGCAGCACCCACCAGGGGGCAGTAGCGCCCACTTTGGGAATCACTGGTTTGGACAATAGGCACTTATCCATTTGGTGTTTCCTGTGTTAGACCAAACTGATTAGGCATCAAAAGAATTGGTTTGACTCTCTAGCTCTGTTATTTGCTATTTGTTTGACCCTGGAAAACATCAAAAATACCCTTTCAAAAAAATACCTTTTCACCCAAGTTAAAACATTTTAAACTATCACTAAGAATATATATTTTTTAAACCCTTACCTTCCATCTTGGAATCAATACTGTGTATTGGCTCCAAGGAAGAAGAGTGGTAAGGGTAGGCAATGGGGGTCAAGTGACTTGTTCAGGGTCACACAACTGGTAAGGGTCTTTAGGCCAGATTTGAACCTAGGATCTCCCATCTCTAGGCCTGGCTCTCAATCCACTGAGCTACCCAGCTGCCCCCTATCACTAAGAATATTTTAAATATACAGGTTTTCAAAGTTACTGTATAAAAACTTCAGAAAAAGGTACCATAGTTAAATAGAAAGGACTCCTAAACATGTTACATAACCATTCTATCACATAAGATTTCTCTTTTAACCAAATAGTCACACTAGAAAAGCAGGGCTATTGTGGATTATTTATTAGAATGAAATAATTTTGTTATAATGAACTAGATGTTATAATGGAACTAGGTCATGCTATTCACTTTTACATTTAAAAATTTTACTGAAAACCTTTATTTCCCAATATATCCCTTCCTACTCCTTCACCCAGAGTTATTCTTTAGAACCAAAAAAAAAAAAAAAAAAAAGGGAAAAAGCAGTTCAACAAAACTAAGCCATTCATCAACCAGATCTGACAACATATGCAATACTCCACATCTATAATTCTCCATCTTTGCAGAGTAAGAAGATGCATTCTTGCATCTATTCATGATGAAATTTGGTCATTAGAATGTTTCAATTCTTTAGTCTTTCCACTTAAATTGTTGTAGTCATATTGTTTTATAGGTTCTAGAAATCTTCATTTTGCACAAGTTCATATATCTTTCAAAATATTTTTAAAAATTGAATTTTGTCCACTTTATTTGACCCCATCTGAAGTAGGGGATGGAACAACAACAAAAAATGAACTGCTCACTGAGTACATACTATTAGAGGCTAGATGGCCAGCCTTGCAAATACTTCTCAATACTCCAGGCAACTTTCAGACTCTAAGTCAGAACTGCTGATGCGCATCAGAATCACAAATCTAGGACACAACTCATTGTCCCCTAACCCAAAACGTGCAAGGCATTGTGCTAGGCTCTGGAAACACAAAGGTAAAATAATACTTTTGGCAGGGTAGAGGTCAAGTACTGGGGAAAGGTTTCACTGGGGTAACATAGTTCAGTCTTGAATTTATTGATGACTTCCTTTGATTCTCATCTAAATTTGTTCATCGGAATCACGTAAATTTACCATGTGATCATGTACATTTTTAGAAATAGAAGTCAAAACAAATGACTTGGGTTTTCTGGACCAATTTTTCCTTTGTTGAACTAGATTTCCAAGGTCCCTTCTAGTTCTAAAACTGTAGACATTGTCTTGGTCAGGAGTCTGTGGTAAATCCCCTATTTCTGTTAAGCAACACCATTCATACAATTCATGACACTTACTTTCTAGCATAACAGACTTTCAGAGGTAAAGGGAACTTTAAATTCCTACTAGTTGAACCTACTCATTTTACATATTGGAGAAACCGAAATTCTGATATATGAAGACCCTTGCCCAATCATATAGTCAGTCAGAGCCAACATTGTATAACTAGGGAGAGGTAAGAAAAAATCATTTATTTGCCTATCTGCACAATTAACAGGTGTAGAAGGGGGTATGGAGAATGAATTGGGTCCTTATCTTAAATTCATTTTAAGGACAAGTACATGCTATAACTCAATCAAAGCCATTTCTCTTCTATTCTCATGGCAACTTTTGGAAAGATGAAGCTGCTGCTGTGCAGCTACTACTTTCTTTCCAGATAACTCTTCTTATCCTTAAAATGAATTTAAGATAAGGACCCAAATAATCAATCAATCCAAATTAGCACCTGGGAAACATAAGATGCTTTTTCCAGTGAAATATAGATTTTCTGAAGTTGCAAGTTCACTCAGAATAGATATCATGGGGGAAAGTTATGACTGGTGTTAAAAGCTCTCCAACTGCTGAAATTAGTGCTAATATTTCATGATGTTTGTAAAAAACAAAGTTTTGAGGAAAGGACTAAAATGATGAAGCTTTTTGTCAGCAGATTAACATGAGGAGTGTTTAAAAATATTCATGTTAGAGAAATAAAAATACATTGAGGAAAAACCCATAAGCACTCTTGAGCAAAACATATAAATCTATTATTGGGTAAATGCCTTGATTTGTACAAGGCAAAGTGCTTATGTAATTTGAATTAAATGTCGCCTTGAAGAATGCTAGCTTACAGATACTATTCAGATCATTTTTTCCTGACAAATATCTTCCACAAATCTACATTTCAGTATCAATACCTATTTTTAAATCCACAAAGAAAGATCCCAGAAGAAAACTTTGGAGGCGAAAAAATGCTTTTGTGTAAAGAAGTCTTCCAAGTCACATACCCACCAAAAGTTTCCCCAAACCCATAATAAGTTTCAAGCTTTGGGGTCCAAATTAAGAAAAAATAACTTTTATTTTTCTCAAAGGAAAAGTGATAATTGACTTTTTAAAATAAATTATTGAATTATATATGTTCCTGATTTGGAACCTACAAGACTAAAAGAAGATATGTACCTCTAACTCATTCCCAGCAGAAACTTAAGGTCTGACTCTGAAATTCTTAATGTCTCTTTTTATATTTATTAAGCTGACACAGTGGGTAGGTAATCTATTTTCTTTAAGACTGCATATAACTCTAGCACAGAAGAAATAACATAGTGAGGTACTGGGGACTGCTTCTGGGGCACAATCCCATTTTTATTTATCCAAACTGTTGCTTTCAAGCCGGCATTAAGGCCTCCTTGGATATCTGTTTCTAGAGTATCCCCAACCATCACACAGTCTCCTGGCTGTACCTCAAGGAGATCACAGCAGTGATAAAATATAGATGGTGCTGGTTTCTCTTCCTCTTGCTCTCCACCTACAACAATAGCATCAAAATATGGTTCACAGCCACAAGCTTCAATCTTCTCCCTTTGTGTCTGTGTATCACCATTAGTCAACAGAAGGAGGCGGACATCCTTTCGAAGTTCAATTAGCATGCTTTTTACTTCTTCTGATAAAGTCATATGCTGAAGACGTGTAGATTTCCACAGGAGATAACATTCTTTAGCTAGTTCCCGGCTGGGCTCACTACCTTTTGTTTCTTGAATAGCTTTTTCCCAATGTGAAATCCTTAGATCAGTAATGGACAATTTGGACTTTCTGTAGCACTCCTGGCTGAACCTAACTTGGACTTTTTCACTGATGATAAAGGCTTCTGCTTCTTCGTACTGGTATTTTGACATTAATAGTTTGGACACCTAATAAAAAGATACAAATTTAAGACATCAATGAAATAATCCTACCATATGTCAGGCAAGTACTGGGGAAAGACAGTCTCTGCCTCAAGGAGCTTACACTCTAAAGCAAATGGTACAGGATAAAGAGGAAACAATTAACAGAGGGAAGGCACTAGAATTGGGACTTAGGGAAGGCTCATTGTAAAAGGGAGAGCATTCTAGGAATCAGGAACAGCTAAGAAAATGCCCAGATTCCAGAGATAGATTGTTTTCTCCATGGATCAGGCAGGAGGCCAGCATCTCTAGACTGAAGGGGAGTAAGGTGTAATATGACTGGAAAGGAAAGAGGCAGCTAGGTTATGAAGGGTTTTGAATGCCAAACAGAGAATTTTGTATTTGATCCTAACATATATAGGGAGCCACTGAAGTTTACTGAGTTGGAGAATGATATGGTCAGACCTGGATTTTAGGAAAATCAATTTGGTGGCCAAATAGAGGATGGATTGGAGTGGGAAGAGTCTTGGGATTGGAAAACCCATCAATAGAGTACTGAAATAATTGAAGTATAAGGTGATAATGGCCCATACTAGGGTGTTGGCAGTGTTGAAGGGGAGATATATGAGAGATGTAACAGGCCTTCGAGAAACAGCTTGGATATTGGGGGTAAAAGTGATGAATTGAAGATAACTCCTAAGTTGCAACTCTGAGGAACCGGGGGGATAAGGTTGCCCTCAGCAGTAACAGAAAAGATAGGATGATGGGAAAGTTTGGGGGAGAGATAATCAGTTCTGTTCTAGACATACTTAGTCTAGAATGTCTGAAATGGATGTGAGACTGGAGGTCAGCAAGGAGGTTAAGGCAAAATAGGCAGATTTGAAAATTGTTAGCACAGAGATACTAATTAAATCCAAAGTTGCTAATGAGATAATCAAGGGAAGTAGTTCGGGAGAAGAAAAGAAGACTCTGGACAGAACTCTGAGGGATGCCTATGATTAGAAAGTGTGATCTGGAAAGGATTCAGTAAAGGAGACTGAAAAGTGGTCAGATCAGATAGGTAGGAGGAAAACCCAGAGAGTGTCGTCCTGAAAACCTTAAGAGAAGAGAGAACTAGAGAGGCGAAGAAGATGATCGATAGTTTAAAAGGCTTCATAAAGGTCATGAAAAATGAAGATTGAGAAAAGGCCATTGGATTTGGCAACAAAGAGATCATTGGTAACTTTGGAGATCATTTGGTGATATCGCATTAAAAACATCTATTTTTTCATTCACTGCTCAGATGATAACAGAGTTTTATGGTCAAAAGGATGTGAGAAATAATTTATACTTCTGCTTTCATAATATCCAGCCTTTCTGGGTAGTCTAACTAATATTCCAAAAATTCATTTAAAATCAATTGTTTGAAATATGCAATGTATTTTTCTAATAGTTCATCCTATATTGGGAAATTATGCCTGACAAGCCTACAAAAAAACAAATTTATCCTAAAATGTTTTGGAAGCCAGAGCTGTTTTCCTCACATGTAGGCTAAAGGAACTAAGGACATTCCTAGTTCTAAGTTCCTATAGCAATAAATGATTCCTGAAGTTGGTTCAGTACTGAAGGGATATGAAGAATGAGGACTGCAGACTCCAGGAGGCCAAAGGAAAAGCAATTGTGAAGAGTTAGGGCCTCCTGCCAGTATAAATCTTCAGGGATACTTTTTTTTGGGGGGAGGGAGGCAAGGTGTGCTAAATAGCTCCATTTTATTTTTATTTTTCTTCTATAGGCATCAGAGATTACCTAGACTTATTTTTTTTTTACTAGGATTTCATTCTTTCTCTATATAATTGTGGGAGGATTGTATGGGTGTTCAAGGAGGATAAGCACCTCTGAGGTGAAGGCTTGTCAAGGCCTTTTCAGGGCTGCTCTTTCACCTTTGGTGTCCACTTTCACCCAAACCTCACCTGTGGCTCCAAAGAAGCTATAGCATGTATAGCAACTACACCCCAGGAAAACCATCTTAGTAGACAGGTTAAACCAGGTTGAAGATAATTAAAAGGCCACAACTACTACTTTGAGTTAGGCTGTTTACCCAGGTGTGTGAAAACTTTCCCTAGTGGAATGGGCAGATGAGAACAATTTGTTCTAATAGTCATGAAGGAGCTGAAGCAGGCACTATGGAATGCTTAGAGCAGGGGTCGGCAACCTTTTTGGCCACGAGAGCCATAAATGCCACATTTTTTAAAATGTAATTTCATGAGAGCTGTACAGTGCTCACAGTGCGGCTCCTGTAACAGCACCTGAAAAAAAATTGACTTTATGGCTCCTGCAGAAAGAGCCATTATCTGGCCCTCAAAAGAGCCAGATATGGCTGTTGAGTTGCCGACCCCTGGCTTAGAGCTTAGTCAAACATCAAGATGCCATGGTCATCCGCTGCATCCTGGGCCATCACCAGTTGTCCTGACTTTCTGACATTGATGACTCTAGAGGAGAAAGTGAGGCTGACCAATTTGTGCAACTCTGCCACACTTAAATCCAATTCATGTACAAGTCAAGACATCATCCTATGATGTTACTGGTTGTCTTTGAAAATGAAGAATAGCAACAATATAATTGTGGAATAAATTGAAACTTTACATATAGCTCTTCTGAGGTTTCCTAAAGTGTTTTTTTTTTGCTAATAACAAATGGGAAATAGAATATAACTTACATAGGGCAACAAGGTAGCACAATGGATAGAGTGTTTAGCCTGGAGTCAGGAAGAAATGAGTTCCAATACAACCTCAGATAATTACTAGCTGTGTGACCCTGAGCAAGTCACTGAATTCTGTTTGCTGTTTGTTGAAGAAGGAAATGGCAAACCACTTTAGAATCTTTACCAAAAAAACTCCAAAGGGGTCATGAAGAATGGACATGACTGAAATGACTGAACAATACTCTTCTTTCTCAGAGACCTACAAAAAAGTTAACAATAGGGGCTGGAAGAAAGGCAAGAAAAATTTTTAAATGAAATAAAAGCTCTAAATAAAGGAAAGCACTGAAAGGAGAATAACTAGTTTGGAAGAGAACGTGGTAAACTGTATCTAAGAAATGGATACCTTGAAAACTAGAATAGACAAAATGGAACTTAATGATTCCATGAAATAACAAAAGTATTAGAACAAAATAAAAATATTGAAAAAAGGGAAAGAAAATTTAAGCTATCTAAAATAAAAAATAACTGGCTTGAAAATAAGACAAAGAGGAATAATTTAAGAATCATGAGACTCCTTGAAAACCATAATTTAAAAAAAAAGGTTGGATACTACATTTTAAGAAATTATAAATGAAAATTCTAAGGCCATATTAGAATCAAAGGACAAATGTGCTTTGTGGTGGTTAAACATTGGAAATGAGGGGATGCCCTTTGGGTAATAGCTGAACAAACTGTGGTATCTGTTGGTGATGGAATACTATTGTGCTAAAAGGAATAAAGAACTGGAGGAATTCCATGTGAACTGGAACAACCTCCAGGAATTGATGCAGAGTGAAAGGAGCAGAATCAGGAGAACATTATGCACAGAGACAAATACACTGTGGCACAATCGAACGTAATAGACTTCTCTACTAGCAGCAATGCAATAATCCAGGACAATTCTGAGGGACTTATGAGAAAGAAGCTATCCACATACAGAGAAAGAACTGTGGGAGTAGAAACACAGAAGAAAAACATTTCCTTGAGCAGATGGTTCGATGGGGATATGATCGGGGATGTAGACTAAATGATCACTCTACTGCAAATAATAATATGGAAATAGTTCTTGATCAATGATACATGTAAAACCCAGTTAAATTGCTCGTTGGCTATGGGAGAAGGGAGAGAAGATGGGAGGGAAAGAATACAAATCATGTAACCAAGGAAAAATATTCTAAATTAATTTTTAAAAAGAACAACAAAAGAATCAAAGGGCAAAGCAAATTATAAAAATAAACAAACCATCAATTAACACCTGAAAAAATACCAAAAGAAAAAGTCCCAGGAATATAATAGCCAAAATCCAGAATTTTCACATTAAAGAAAAAATACAAGTATTTAGAAAGTTCAAGTACCAAGGAATTATCAGGATCGCAAAATATCCTGCAGCTTCTACTATAAAAGAGAGACTTTGTAATACAATATTCCAAAAACCAAAAAAGACAGGTTTACAAATGGGAGTAATACTCTCTGCAAAGCTGAGTATAATCACACAAGGGAAAAAAATTGATCTTCAATATAAGAGAAAATTTTTAGCCATTTCTGGGGGAAAGACAAAAGCTAAATATGAACTTTTAGATATAAATACAAGAGCCTAGAGACATCTAGAAAGAAATTTATTTGAACATTAGAGAGCTCTATAAGATTTTTCATAATTGGGGTGTATAAGAAAGAATATACAAACATAGATGAAAGGGTGGGGGAAGTGGGTATCAGGTAAACCTCACTTTTTTCTAACAAAGGAGAGAAGAACACACAATTTGTTATAGAAATAGAACTCAACAAGGAAACAAGTTGAGATGGGTGTAGTGGTGGTGGGAGTGATTAAAAGGAGGATGATACCCAGGAAAGAATAGTTACTAACATAAAAAACTTCCTGATCTTCAAAAGGGGATAAAGTGAGAGGAAAAAGGAAAGCAAAGTACTATGCTAGAATTTAAGAGGGTAACCTCAGATTGCCTCTTATTGGAGAGTAGCTGAATCGATTGTGGTACAAGAATTAAATGGATATTATATTATACTATAAGAAATGACAAAATATACAATTTCAGAGAGTCTTGGGCAGTATGACTGATGCAGACTGAAGTGAACAGAACCAAGAAAACAATTTATACAAAGATGACAATACTGTAAAAGAAAACTTTGAAAGGCTCAATAACTCTAATTATAGTACTGAACCACCATGTCTTCAGAAGTCCTATGATAAAGAATTCTTATATGATCTATCTCCTGACAGAGAGATGATGAATGTAAAGTATAGTGACAAATATTTCTGGATATGATCAGTGTCTAGATTCCTTTTGTTTGTCTTTGCTAATTTGTTAACTTTTTTTTTCTTTCTTTTTTCTCAGTTTTTTGGGGAGAGAAGGGGTGTTGGGGAGGGGAAGTTAGCATAGTGATTTAAAAAAAAAAAGAACCTCTGTAGCTTTTTTAACCCACAAAAAATTAAGATGTTCAGAAGGAGGCAGACAACTATAACAGTTTTGAAAACAATGGGTAAAATTTAATATATGCATTAAAAAAAAAGCAAGCGGTATGAAAGAGATTCAGAGTTTTATTGAGAATTCTGTTTTTGTGTTTTCTATGTATGGGAATGGTTTTTTTGGGGTGTTTTAAATTCTGAATAATTCCCCCCCCAAAAAGAGATCCAATTAAGTTATCATTTCACTGGCACTTATTAAGTTAATCGATAAGTATTAATGAAGTGTCCATATACCAGGCATACTGCTAAGCACTGGGGATAGAGAAACAAAATTTAGACAGTCTCTGTTTATAAGGACCTTTTGATCTACTAGGGAGATAAGTATTCATTAAATATAAAATTTGTACAAAATAAATAGTTTGGGTGAGGGAAAGAACTTGTGAATGGAGGGAAAGGAATCAAGGCCTCATATGGAAGGTAGCACTTGAGCTGAGTTTTTGAAAAGTGAAAAGGAAGTGTTTTCTAGGCATGAGGGTTGGCCTGTGCAAAGCCATGGGGAAAGAAGGAATATACACTTTAAAAGGAAAAGCTGTAACACAAAGTACACAAAGAAGAGTAATTTACCAACGGGTCTAAAAAAGGTAAGCCAAAGCAAGCTGGTCAAAGGCTTTAAGAGCAGGTAGTTAGACTTGAGCATTAGGAATCTATCACCTCCACAGCTGTAGGAAGGCTGGGAGACCAAGGAGGCTACTACAATAGTCCAGGTGAAAGGGGTTGAAGGCCTGAAGGATAATGGCCACACAAACAGAGAAAACAGGCAATATGGAGCAGTGGGCCCTGTGTAGACTTGGGAGTGAGGAAGACTAATACCTAGCCCTATTGATAGCTGCATAACTTTGGGCAAATTCCTTTCTCTCTGTGGGCTTGCTTCTTCATCTGTAAAATGAAGGGGTTGGACTAGATGGCCTCTAACATCTCATCATGCTCTGACTTTAAGATCTTGAGGGGCTGAAAATGAGACACTTATGGATGTAGAATTGACAAGACTTAGCAAATGATTGGAATTGAGAGCCAGAGCAGGGGTAAGGAAGACTGCCAAGTGGAGGAGGGCTCCAGGTTGTAAAACAGAGTGACTGTGGAATTGTGGTGCCCTTAACAGAAGTAGGGAAATTAGGAAGAAGGTTGGAGAGAAGATCAGTTCTATTTTATGGACTTGAATTCTGAAATGCCTGCAGGATCATACAATTTAAAATAGCAATTAAGCAGCTGGTTTGTCAGAGTGGAACTGAGGAGAGACTCGGGCTGGATGGATATAGACCAGGAAACAATATTCATAAAGATAACAATCCACAAGAGCCGATGAGAACCCTCAGAGAGGGTATATAAAGAAAAGAGGGCCCAGGTCAGAGCTTTGGGATACACTGCAATCAAGGAGCTAGATATATATGGTGATCCAGAAAAGAAATCCAGAGGAGTAGCCAAACTGCAGAAGAAGAATCAAGAAAAATAATATGAAACACTAGAAAGGAGAAAATATCTGGCAGGTGGCCAACAGTGTCAAAGGGAATAGAGATTGGGAAGGATAAGGACTGGGGAATAAGATATCACTTATAGCTTTATGGATGGAATTAGGAAGATACACAAAAAATGGAAAAGGTCTGTACATATTTTTATAAAACTTATCTCCATCAATTGCAGTGGAACCACAACATTTGGTCCCTAGCATTAAATGGCATGAAAGGGGCACACCTATCCCCCACCCCCATGATATGTCCTGTGTTGGACCTGGTAATTCTGAGTGCATTGACAATTCAATTTTCAATGTACCTGACAGTGGAGAGGATAGCAAAAGCTTGGAAAAAATCTTGACCTTTGCTACCCCTCCCCCCACCAAATGACTGTGAAGGACTATTAGTGACTATAGACACACCTGTCTACTTTCCTCAACTCTATAAAATTTTTATAAGAATATACTTCACATACACCTAAGGCATCCTTGATGAAGGTATAAGGGAAGAGGTAGGTTTTCATATTCTACTACAGCTTTATAATCACATAATTTTATGAAGGGTATCCGAGATGATACAGCTCCACTATGCTTACTGTTTGTTAACTCTAAAAAGGCCATTTTATTGGTAGCTAAACCACTACTTTAAAGTTTCTTGCCAAATAAAATTATCTATCATGTATATGCTAAAATTGTTAAGAGTTCCTCAAAGACATAACTGTGCTCAGTACCTAGCACAGGCATTAAGTGCTTAATATATACTTGCTGACTGTCATTTTATTGATGCATTTTCATAAGCATTTAAATTTGGTTGAATTAGATTGATTTTAGAGATAGTCTTTCAAGAGTTGCTTTGGCTGAAAGTCATCATATTCAATGTTCGACTTGGAGATAAGCCCCTTAGAATTAAGCTAGGCTACTAGCACAAGCTAGTCCATAATGAGGCTTATACTCCAAGTCTTTCTAACTTGGTCTCCCAACTAGCATAAAAGAACCCTGGGTTACTGCCACAAAATGCTCAATCAGGAATCATTCTTAGTTCTACTCTTGATTTATTTTAATGCAGAAAACATTTATCAAGTCATAGGCTGATGAAAAAAATATAATCTGTCAGTATTTTTAGAACCTCATAGCAAAAAAAAAAAAAAAAAAGTGAGATTCTCTTCTGCTGAGTCACCTTAAAGATTCATTCATTCATTCAACAAAGGTTTATTGGGGCTTACTACGTATAAGGCACCATGTTAGATACTGGAAATACAACCCAAACCTTTATTAAGGGAATTTACAATCTAGCAAGAGAAAAGGCAACATATATAAATAAAGACAAACACCAGTGTTAGAGGTACAACACAAATCCAGGCAAGGTGTCAGAGAAGTATGAGGAAGCAGAGATCACTTTCACTTGGGAATAAACTGGAAGAAGCAGGGAGAAATCAATTTTATGTACTGACAAGGTGAGCAAAAATAACTTTGAGAACATGGAAAAAATGATCAAATTTGGCTGACATACAGTATGTGAAGAGCAGCAGTGTGAAAGGCTGAAAGGAGGGCTTGAATCAGATTATGGAGGACCTTATAATAAATACCAAAACAAGGAATTTATACTTTATTCAGTAAGCAAAAGGTATTCTTCCTAAGAAAATTCTTTGGTTCAAATTATAAGAATTCAGGTACAGATCAAAGACCCACAGTTCTCAGGACTTTGTTCTAGGATTCTGGTTGTGCAGGCTTCCTGCCCCTGCCCCCCCCAACCCCCCCAGGGTATGGTATGACCTTTTGCCAGGTTGGCAGTTTTCAATTCAGGTTGTTTCCTGACCAGGAAATGGTGCAGCACACTCTAACAAGGCAGTTATGTACTAAACAGATACTTTAAATCTTCTAATTTTTTCAGTCACAGAATTACAAAGCTGAAAGGGGAGTCAGAGGCCCATTCTAGATCCCTTTTATAACATATTCAGTGAACTCTGCTTGAAGTATTCCATGATAGGGAAGTGAAAGAGACAACCAATGGTGCAGAGCAAGGTGGTGTAGTGGAGAGAGTGCTGGACCTAGATGAATTCAAACTAGCTCTAGGATCCTGAGCAACCATTTAACCTGTTTGCCTCAGTTTTCTCATCTATAAAATGAGGAAAGAAATGAAATAAGCAATTCTACACACATATTTATTATAGTCCCTACTATGTGCCAGACACTGTGACAAGCACTTCACAAATATTATCTCTTCTGATCTTCACACCCACCTTGGGAATTAAGAGCTTTTATTATCACCTCCATTTTACATTTGAGAAAACTAAGGTCACACATCTGGTAAGTGTGGAGGCTAAATCTGAACTGAGAACATCCTGATCCTAGGTCCAGTGAGTCCTCTATCCACTGTGCCATCTAGCTGCTTCAGTTAACACCACCCACTTCAACCTACGCTATTATTTAGCAAGTGGTCCGAGCACTGGGTTGGGATTTGGAGGACTTGGGGTTTTAAACCTCAGTTCTGCCACTTAGGAGAGGAGCTTCTTTGAGGCTGTTCCTTCATCTGTAAAAGGAGAGTTGGCTTAGGTTCTTGCTAGCCCTATTCCTATGACCTTATACACTTATAAAAAGTGAAAGGAATGAGAATGCCATACAGATAGAGACTATATAGGATCAACCACCAAACTCTAGGCCAGTTCAAAGAAGACTGGAAGGGGTCACAGTGCAAATTACCACACTACTGCGGCTACTACGAGTAATTTTATTAAAAAATGTTAAAATTAATTTCGAATTTGTCTAGAATCCTCTCTCTACACAGAGATCTCACACTTATAAAATTGAGGCCCTTTACCATTCTGGTTCCCCTCTTCCAGGCAGTCTTCAGGGAAAGTGAAATGGAGCAACAGGCCGGTCTTGGAGTCAAGACAACCCAGTTCAAACTCTGCCTCTTAGTGTGTGAAACTCTTTGCCTCGGTTTCCCTATGTGTAAATGGGGATAACAACAGCACCACGGCAATGTTGTGGGGATCAAATGTGAGCACACCTTACAAACCTTAAAGCTCTCTCTAACCGCTCCCTAATATTTTTCGGTTCACTGCAGTACTGTCTTCCTTTCCCGATT
Organism: Gracilinanus agilis; assembly: GCF_016433145.1. NCBI lineage: Eukaryota > Metazoa > Chordata > Mammalia > Didelphimorphia > Didelphidae > Gracilinanus > Gracilinanus agilis. Next base: position 149,384,038 of record NC_058131.1, read on the forward strand.
GTGGTGCTGCAAGTGTGTCCTGACCTGGGTAGAATACCTGAGGACAGTCACATCCCCCAGTACCCCGATCGTCTGAACTCGGTTGTATCAACTTTTCCGGGACAAGCCCGCCTCGTGGACTGCTCCTCCCCGGCCCACGTGCATGGTTGGGGTTCTCAGGGAGAGAGAAGTAAGTCTTTTCGAATATGAGGTGGGGCCGCTGGGGAACGGACAGGAAGGTCCAAAGTGGTCACGGTGAGAGGGGTAGAGGGCCAGGGTCGGGATTGGGGGGCGGGGTGAGGTTGGGATGACGGTTAAGGACCAGGCTTGGAGATTGGGGGGCGGGGAGTAGGGGAGGTAGTGGTCAGCCGGTGGGGGCTGGGAAGCGTGGACGCCGTGACCGTTACCTCCAACATGGCTCTCCTACTCGCCTCTGCCGTGTCGATCAGCGTGTTGTCCAAGTCCAGGAACACCGCCCTCACCCGGCCCAGCACCATCCCGCGCCCTTAGCAGCTCAACCACCCCGTAGACTTCTGCAGTCCGCAAAACGCTCGGAAGCCAAAGCAGAAGGCGTCCTCACGCGTGCGCAGGAAAGCCGGCGCGCGTACGAGGCTGCTGGAAGCCGGGGAGGCAGGGGGAGGGGGAAGCGGGTAGAAGAGAAAAGGTCACCTGACCTGTGCGCCCCGCCCCGCTCTGGAGAGATGCTAACCAAACCAATTCCCTTCTCCGCCCTTCTCCCCACACCTCGCCTCCCCACCAAGTTTGAATTCCCTCGAGATTTCAAAGATCTCGTGAGAAATTGCAATCCTTGCAGTCGAAGTACTGACAATATCCAAACTTTTAAAAATCTTGAAGTCCAAGCGGGTAAAGTGAGAATCTCTTAGGGAACGTGAGCAAGGATAGGACACTGAAATATAAAGCAGGGTGGTGTTTGTTGTTGGTTTTGTTAAATACAATACTAGTTATTTCTGTGCCAATTAGTACTGCCGGGCTTGATACCTGGGAAGAAAAAAAGGATGAGCGGTTCTTTGTCTTAGGGTTTAGCTGCTTAGGTGTTAGGGTGGCAAGCACTCTATTATTTTTACTTTTCATTTTTAGGAAGCACTGTTCAGTTTAGGAGGGCTCAAAGGGAGTAAGAACCTTTCTTGAATTCACCAAATTTTGGGGCAGAGGTTCTTATCAATGTGTATGTGTATTGACTTACTTTAGCAGTTTGGTGACGCCCACGGACCTGTGCTCAGAATAAGTAACATATGTTGCCTACATTCAGAATTGAAAAAAAAAAAATGTAAGATTTCAGTCAGAGGTTAGTAAGATATATTCTTTCCCCAAGTTCATGGACTCCTTGAAATCAACAGCTAGTTTGCCCAGTGGATGAAGCCCTGGACCTGGAATACTTAAAGTAAAATGTAACGATTCAAGAAAATATTCAGCTGACTAAATTAAGCTTCTTTCAGACTTTGAAGAATCCAAGAGAAAGTTATGAAATAAATTAAAGATCTGAATGGAACGTTCGAAAAACTTATTATAATAGACTTTGGGTGATTGTTGACCCTTAAAACAGCCTTTTTTCAGTTTACCATTCATAGGGTTCAGTATCCTGAGAGATGATGATGTACAGTGATATGCATACTCTATCAGGGTAGTATCTAAGACCACATCTTTCCTGAATTAGAGAATGGCACATTCACCTTCATCTGAATCCCCCCAAAGCCATAAACTATTAAAAAGCTTCCATATAGAAGCTAGTTTTTATTAATTGGTAGAGACCCAATCTTCATTATTAATCTCACAACTACATTACACTTCCATTATTTTTAAGGGCAGAAAAATGCTGCTGCAAAAAGTTCAGAAAGGTCTCTCTTCACTACTCTTGCTTATTATGTGGACGATAAATCCTTTGCCTTTGAAGAAGGCTGTTCTAATTTCCATTAAAATTCACTAACCAGGAAGCAGATGAGCTTGATTAGCTTTCATATCTAGTTTTCACAGTCCAATATGCTTCCTGCAATTAAATGTGCATCTATTTTTCTTGTTGGTAATCTAAAAACTCATTTAATCTTTCAACTCATTCTGTATAGGGGCAGGTCATTCTTGCTGTTGCAATGGCAATTTGGAAAACACTAGTCTTAAGATGAAAAAAAATTTTTTTTAAATTTGTTTTAAAAGGATGAAAATCTGCCTTTTCTCTTTCCATTTCCTTCCCTTTTTTCGTTAATTTCGTTTATTTTTGATCTTTTCTTCTATCAAGTGAGTTTTGTTAATATTTTTCTTGCTCAATAAAATAATTTTTGATAATTTAATTGGGATGGCATTTAATAAGTAGATTAGTTTAGATAAGATTGTCATTTTAATTATATTGGCTCTGCCCACTCAGGAATGAATATTTCTCCAGTTTTAAAAATCTGGTCCTTGTTAGGGGGTATATAAAATGCTAATGATTTTTGTGAATTTACTATATATCCTGCTACTTTGCTAAAATTAATGATAGTTTCATCTAACTTTTTAGTTGGATATCTAGGATTTTTCATATATACCATCATATTGACTGCAAAAAGAGTTAGTTCCATTACTTCTTTGCCCATTCTGATTCCTTCAAATTCTTTTTCTTTCATTGCTATTGCTAGCATTGCTAATACTATATTAAATAATATTGGTAATAGTGGGTATCCTTGATCTTATTGGGAAGGATCCTGGCTTATCCTCATTACAAATAATATTTGCTGATGGTTTTAGGTAGATGCTTTGTATGATTTTAAGAAAAAATATGCTTATACTTTTCAGTGTTTTTAGAAAGAATGAGTGTTGTGTTTTGTCAGAAGCTTTTACTGCATCTATTGATTTGATTTCTCAGTTTTTGTTTTTAATATAATTAATTATGTTATAGTTGTTCTTATATTAACCCCTCCCCATTTCCTGGCATAAATCCTGTTTGGTCACAATCTATAATTTTTCTGAAATTTTATTGTAGTCTTCTAGCTAGAATTTTATTTAGAATTTTTGCACCCATGATCATTAATGAAATGGTCTATAATTTTCGTTCTCTGTTTTTGCCTTTCCTGATTTAAGTATCAGCACCATATTTGTTTCATAAAAGGAGCTTGGTAAAATTCTTTATTTACCACTTATTTCAAGTGATACAAAACTGGTGTTTTTTTAAAACATTTATTAATATTCGTTTTTAACATGGTTACATGATTCATGCTCCTACTTTCCCCTTCACCCCGCCCCCCGCATCCCCCCACCCATGGCCGCAAAACTGGTGTTTTAATTGGCAAAATGAGAAACGGTGAGCTTTGAAATTTCAATTCAGATGAGGAAAAAGCAGTTTTGCAAATAATTTTAGATGTACTATAAAATGTACCAATTTGAAAAAAAGATTGAATGCAATAAAAGGACTCTAGTTGTAACAATTTGAAATATGATTTAGGACCAGAGAGGTGTATGAGGTTAAAAAACAAACAATGATAGGTTCAACCATTTTGGAAAACAATTTGAAACTATGCCCAAAGAGCTATCAAACTATGCACATCCTTTTACACAGCAATACCAATGTATTCCAAAGAGACAAAAGAAAAAGGATAAGGACCTATATGTACAAAAATATTAATAGCAGCTCTTTTTTTGTGGTGGCTAAGAATTGGAATTTGTCGGGGTGCCCACTAGTTGGGTAATTAATGGCTGAAAAGTTGTGGTATGTAATTGTGATAGATTATTGTGCAATAAGAAATGATGAGGAGGATGTTTTAAGATTTATACAAACTGTTTTTTGCATGATAATACATGTATAACCCATATTGGATTGCCTCACAACACCAGGGAAGGGAAGGGAGACAAGGGAGACAAGTTCAATCATATAACTTTGGGAAACTTTTGTGGAAATTTATTACATGTAATTGTTAAAAAATAATAAAATAAAAAGACTTGCATGAACTGATACAAAATTGGAACCAAAACATTTTACATAGTAACAGCAATATTGTAATGATAATCAATTATGAAATATTTAGCAACTCTAATAAAGAGCATTTCATTTTTTGCCTTTTTTTTGAATATTTTCCCATAGTTACATGTTTCATGTTCTTTCCCTCTCCCTCAAATTCCCCCACCCCCTACAGCTGATGCATAATTCCTCTGGGTTTTACATGTATCATTGATTAAGACCTAATTCCATATTATTGATAGTTGGACTAGAGTTATTGTTTAGCATCTACATCCCCAATAATATCCCCATCAGCCCATGTGTTCAAGCAGTTGTTTTTCTTCTGGGTTTCTACTCCCATAGTTCTTCCTCTGGATGTGGCTAGTTTTCTTTCTTATAAGTCCCTCAGCCTTGCTCTGGATCACTGCATTGCTGCTAGTACAGAAGTCCATTACATTCTATTTTACCAGAGTGTATCAGTCTCTGTGTACAATATTCTCCTGGTTCTGCTCCTTTTACTCTGCATCAATTCCTGGAGGTCATTCCAGTTCACATGGAATTCCTCCATTTCATTATTCCTTTGAGCACAATAGTATTCCATCACCAGCAGATACCACAATTTGTTTAGCCATTCCCCAATTGAAGGACATTCCCTCATTTTCCAATTTTTTGCCACCACAAAGAGCGTGGCTATAAATATTTTTGTACAAGTCTTTTTCCTTATGATCTCTTTGGGGTATCAACCTAGCGCTGGTATGGCTGGATCAAAGGGCAGATAATCTTTTAAAGCACCTTGGGCATAGTTCCAAATTGCCATCCAGAATGGTTGGATCAATTTACAACTCCACCAGCAATGCATTAATGTCCCAAATTTGCCACATCCCCTCCAACCTTCATTACTCTCCCCTGCTATCATTTTAGCCAATCTGCTAGGTGTGAGGTGGTACCTCAGAGTTGTTTTGATGTGCATTTCTCTAATTATAAGAGATGTAGAACACTTTCTCATGTGCTTATTGATAGTTTTGATTTCTTTATCTGAAAATTGCCTATTCATGTCCCTTGCCCATTTATCGATTGGGGAATGGCTTGATTTTTTGTACAATTGATTTAGTTCTTTATATATTTGAGTAATTAGACCTTTGTCAGAGTTTTTATAATAAAGATTTTCCCCCAATTTGTTGATTCCCTTCTAATTTTGTTTGTACAAAACCTTTTTAGTTTAATGTAGTCAAAATTATTTATTTTACATTTTTAATTTTTTCTAACTCTTGCTTGGTTTTAAAATCTTTTCTTTCCCAGAGATCTGACAAGTATACTATTCTGTCTTTGCCCAATTTACTTATAGTTTCCTTCTTTATATTCAAGTCATTCAACCATTCTGAATTTATCTTGGTGTAAGGGTGTGAGATGTTGATCTAAACCTAATCTCTCCCATATTGTTTTCCAATTTTAGCAGTTTTTGTCAAATAGTGGATTTTTGTCCCAAAAGTTGGGCTCTTTGGGCTTGTCATAGACTGTCTTGCTGACGTCACTTACCCCAAGTCTATTCCACTGATCCTCCCTTCTGTCTCTTAGCCAGTACCATATCATTTTGATGACCACTGCTTTATAGTAGTACAGTTTAAGATCTGGTACTGCTAGGCCACCTTCCTTCATGTTTTTTTTTTTTTTTCATTATTTTCCTTGATATTTTTGATCTTTTGTTCTTCCAAATGAACTTTGTTATAGTTTTTTCTAATTCAGCAAAAAAGTTTTTTTTGTCAATTTGATAGGTATGGCAATAAATAAGTAAATTAATTTGGGTAGAATGGTCATTTTTATTATGTTAGCTCATCCTACCCATGAGCAATCAATGTTTTTCCAATTGTTTAGATCTAGTTTAAATTGTGTGGAAAGCGTTTCATAGTTGTGTTCATATAATTCCTGTGTTTGTTTTGGTAGATAGATTCCTAAGTATTTTATATTGCCTAGGGTGATTTTGAATAGTATTTCTCTTTCTAACTCTTGTTGCTGAGATGTGTTGGAAATATATAGAAATGCTGATGATTTATGTGTGTTTATTTTGTATCCTGCAACTTTACTGAAGTTGTTGATTATTTCCACTAGTTTTTTAGTTGATTCTCTGGGATTTTTTAAGTAGACCATCATATCATCTGCAAAGAATGATAGCTTGGTCTCCTCACTGCCTATTTTAATACCTCCAATTTCTTTTTCTTCTCTAATTGCAATTGCTAGTGTTTCTAGTACAATGTTAAATAATAAAGGTGTAATGGGCATCTTTGTTTCACTCTTGATCTTATTGGGAATGCTTCTAAATTGTCCCCATTGTATATGATGCTTGTTGATGGTTTAAGATATATACTGTTTATTATTTTTAGGAAAGGTGCTTCTATTCCTATAATTTCTAGTGTTTTCTATAGGAATTGGTGTTGTATTTGTCAAAGGCTTTTTCAGCATCTATTGAGATAATCATGTGATTTTTGCTCATTAGCTTGTTGATATGGTCAATTATGTGAATGGTTTTCCTAACATTGAACCATCCTTGCATTCCTGGTATAAATCACACCTGATCATGATGAATAACCCTCGGGATCACTTACTGGAGTCTTTTTGCTAGTATTCTATTTAAGATTTTTGCATCTATATTCATTAAGGAGATTGGTCTATAGTTTTCTCCCTCTGTTTTTGATCTACCTGGCTTTGGAATCAGTACCATATTTGTGTCATAAAAGGAATTTGGTAGAACTCCTGCTTTGCTTGTTATGTCAAATAATTTGTAGAGTATTGGGATTAGTTGTTCTTTGAATATTTGATAGAATTCACTTGTGAATCCATCTGGTCCTGGGAATATTTTTTTAGGGAGTTCTTTGATGGTTTGTTCAATTTCTTTTTCTGATATGGGATTATTTAAGTATTCTATTTCTTCTGCTGTTAATCTAGGCAATTTATATTTTTGTAAATATTCATCCATATCACCTAGATTGCTATATTTATTGCCATATAATTGGGCAAAATTGTTTTTAATGATTGCCTTAATTTCCTCTTTATTAGAGGTGAGGTCTCTCTTTTCTTCTTTAATACTGTTAATTTGGTTTTCTTCTTTCCTTTTTTTTTTATTAGCTTTACCAGTACTTTGTCTATTTTATCTGTTTTTTTCTTTCTTTCAAAATACCAGCTTCTGGTCTTATTTATTGATTCAATAGTTCTTTTACTCTCAATTTTATTAATTTCGCCTTTAATTTTTATAATCTCTAATTTAGTTTTCATCTGGGGGCTTTTAATTTGTTCGTTTTCTAGTTTTTTTGATTTGCATGCCAAATTCATTGACATCTGCCCTCCCTAATCTGTTAATATATGCACTCAAGGATATAAATTTCCCCCTAAGTACTGCTTTGGCTGTATCCCACAGGTTTTGGTAGGATGTCTCATCATTGTCATTCTCTTCAATGAAATTATCAATTGTTTCTATGATTTGTTCTTTAATTAACTGATTTTGGAGATGCATATTATCCAATTTCCAATTAATTTTTTTTAAACCCTTGTACTTTGGTGTATTGTCTCATAGGTGGAAGATTGGTAAGGGTGGGCAATGGGGGTCAAGTGACCTGCCCAGGGTCACACAGCTGGGAAGTGGCTGAGGCCGGGTTTGAACCTAGGACCTCCTGTCTCTAGGCCTGGCTCTCAATCCACTGAGCTACCCAGCTGCCCCTCCAATTAATTTTTGATTTGCCTTTCCATATGCCCTTACTAATTATTATTTTCATTGCATTATGATCTGAAAAGGTTGCATTTATTATTTCTGCTCTTTTTCATTTGTTTGTCATATTTCTATGTCCTAGTGCATGGTTAATCTTTGTGAATGTACCATGTGCAGCTGAAAAGAAGGTGTATTCCTTTTTGTCCCTATTTATTTTTCTCCACATACCTATTAACTCTAATTTTTCTAGGATTTCATTCACCTCTCTTACCCCTCTCTTATTTATTTTTTGGTGTAGTCTTGATTGATGTTCCTTGATATCTGAATTGTCTCTTTCTGGCTTCTTGTAATATTTTCTTCTTAACTTGGAAGCTTTTGAATTTGGCTATTACATTTCTGGGGGTTGTCTTTTGGGGATTTAGCGTAGAGGGTGTTTTATGGGCTCTTTCAATGTCTATTTTGCCCTCTTGTTCAAGGACATCAGGGCAATTTTCTTGAATAATTTCTTGTATTATGATATCTAGATTTCTATTTGTCTCTGATTTTTCCAGAAGACCAATAATTCTCAAGTTGTCTCTTCTAGACCTATTTTCTTGATCTGTCATCTTCTCATTGAGATATTTCATATTTCCTTCTATTTTGTCAGTCTTTTGACTTTGCTTTATTAATTCTTGCTGTCTTGTGAGATCATTGGCTTCTACTTGTCCAATTCTAGCCTTTAAAGATTGGTTTTTGGCTATAATCTTCTGGTTTTCCTTTTCCATCTGGTCTATCTGGCTCTTCATGGCTTCCAGCTAGTCATTTCTGGTCTTCAATTTGTCATTTCATTTAATTTCTGAACCTTAATTTCTAATTGCAAAATTCTGACTTTTAGACTATTTTCTTTTTGAACTATTTCCCACTTTTCTTGCCAAATCTCTTCCACATTTCTCATGATCTCAGATTGGAACTCTTCAAGAACTTGTGACCAATTTTCATTTTTTGGGGAGGGTTTGGATGTGTTTACTTGTTTGTCTTCCTCTGCTGTCTATTCTGTGGTCTGGATTTTTTCTATGTAAAAATGATCTAGTTAGCACTTTTTTCTTACTTCTTTTGTTGGTTGGTTTTTCTTGAACATTGCTAGCCATTACTCTACTGTTTCTTGCTTCCCTCAGAAGTCTGAGTGAAGAGGGCAGGCTCTCTGTGTATGGAGCTATGTAGTGGTTTTTGCCTGAGGCTATTTTTTGAGTTTGTGCAAGGTTTCAGCTGTATGCTGCCCCAGCCCCACTCCCCTCTCTGCTCCGAAAGTGCACGCTCTTCAGCCTCCTGGGGTTTCAGGTCTAGCTGCTCTCAGGTGTGCTCTTGATCTACTGCCAAGAACTTAGAGGTTGTTCCCTTCTGCTTTAATTCTAGGGCGCTAGCTATGAATCCTGCCATGTAAGTGGGGTGGGGGAGGGTTTGATCAGCTCACATTTTGGTGGGAGCTAATTTATCTCCTTATAGGGTAGAAATGCCCAAATCCCATGTACCTTCGATGCTGCGCCCTATTGTGGAGTCCCTTCGCTCATCTGAACTTGGCCTTTTTGTTCTTTTGAGGTATCATACAGGTTGGTGATGGGGAGGGTAAAAATTCTGCAACTACTCTGCAGCCGTCTTAATCCAGAAGTCAATAAAGAGCATTTCAAAGGACCTGTGATGAGAAACACTATCTTCCTTCAGAAAGAAAACTGATAAACTCTGAGTACAAACTTAAGTATAATTTTTTCACTTTATTTTTCTTTATTTTTTTGGGCAACATTGCTAATATAGGAATATTTGCATGACTTCACATGTATAATTGATATCATATTGCTTACCTTCTCAACAGGTGGAGGCGGAAAATTTGGAGCTGAAAATTTTAAAATGCATGTTAAAAATAAAGAAAAAGAAAAAAAGGTCACTTATGGCTTATTCAGTTTTTTTCTAAGATAGATTATTTAAGTACTCTATCTTCTATTAATCTGGGCAATTTGTATTTTTATAAATGTTTATCCATTTCACTTAGATTGTCAAATATTTGCATAGAAGAGTTCCTGCTTTAATTTCATCTTCATTGGTGATACACACACCCTTTTCTTTTTTAAAACTGGTAATTTGAGTTTTTCTTTAATTAAATTGACCAATAATTTGCTTAATTTATTGTTTTTAAATAAAATCATTTTCTAATTTTATTAATTAGTTCAATGGGTTTTCTACTTTCAATTTTATTTATTTCTCCTTTGACTTTCAGAATTTTTATTTTGGCATTTTACTGCTGATTTAAAATATCTTTTTCCTAATTTTTAAAATTGCACATCCAATTCATTTATCTCCTAATTCTTTTATATTGATGTGTTTAGAGAGATAGAAATTTCCCCCTAGTATGTCTTTGCTTGCATCCCATAAACCTTGGCCGGGGGGGGGGAGGGGGGGTTAACCTCTTGGATACCTGTCAGGATCCAAAAAGATCAGGCTAGATACTTGAGCCAGGCCTGATACAAGTTAGTCTAGGGTAAAAGTTTAATATGGCAGTCAGAAAAGCTAATGTAATTTTAAGCTTCATGTAGAGATGCAGCACCCAGAAGGAGGGAAATAATGCTTCCACTGTATTCTGCCCTGTTTAAACCACAGCTGGAGTGGCACTGCCCTTCTCCTGATTATTCTGACTTCTCTGTTGAACCATCTGCCCCTCCCCCAATTAGGATTTAATCCTAAAAAAAAGCCATAAGGTTAATGAGGACCATTTGGAGTAATTGGGATCTTAGCAGCTAAGGACAGGGTAAACAATAGTGGGTAAGTTTTAAGGCCAGACAGGATCTTGGGAAGGTTGCCTGTTGAAATTCTGGATAGCCTGAGTCAGTTGGGTTTTCCAACTGCCAATGGTCTCTTGGAGGTTTTTTCCTAGGAGGAGGCGGGTGTTTCTGTTCCCTGGAACACTGAAAAAACCCAGTGGCAGGTGAAGGAGGAGAACAGGATAGAGTTTCTGGAATAAGTTTGGGGAAAATCAACAGAAAAGAGAGACTGTTTCTCCTCTGTGTGATTGCTGAGAAGGCTAAGCCATTTTGCCACCTGCTTAGGCCAAAAAGCCTAGCTAGGCCCGGAAGGGCAGCGGTAGGCAGAGAGTGAATAACGGAACTGATTTAAAGCTGAAAGAGATCTAAGGAGACAGTAAACTTACTTATATAACTGAGAGGATTAATTAGCAGAGCTTACTTAATATAGACCCCGGGTTTTTAGTGATAGTTTTAAGGAGGCTCGAGTTCCTCAAGCAGGAAGCAAGCCTTTGCAGGCTATTGGTGTAGGAAAAAGCTAGACTCCTTTAAGACTAGGGAATCAATCCTAATCCTCAATCTTCATTACCTTTCCTTACCTTTCCCAATATTTATTAGAGGTTTTTTTTTTATATCTGTCTCCAGCAGTTGTCCTTGTGTAGGCCTAACACAGTTACACGAAGCTTCAGTAGCCTCATCTACTACAAGGAATAAAAAGATATTGCATCCAATTTCTCCCCCTTAACATTCCTGTCTGTTCCCATTCTTATTGGCAACAATCTTGGCGAGCTAAATGGAGACAGAGCCTAAAGAATTGATACTAGTATCCATAAGAGATAGGACTTTTAAAAAGACAATTTTTTTCCCTTCACAGTCATCCTAGAGGGTGCTAAAGAGCCAGCTAGCCACAGCCCAGAAGCCTGCATTTACAAGCAGTGGCTTCAGTGAACAATGTGGTTTTACAACACTATGTACCTGGGAGCTGTACCCAAATTCTTTTACTTGACTTTTCCTTCTTATATTAAGGGAATAGCATTCCCTAACTGCCTGATGGGACTGCTTACTATTACATTATTGGATTTCTTGAATTATATACCATTAGCAGTGGGGGCAATATTGTTATTGTTACTGGTGAAGATGGTACTCTTATATCTTCAACCATTTTAAAGAATTGAAACTATAGCAAATAAGATTTAATCAATTATCCTTAAAAGGGAATTACCTGGAGTCTATAATACAGAAATATGAGACAGAGAAAAATGGTACTGATAAACAAGAGGGCACTACTAAATTAGAGAAAGAAAATGGCAGAACTAGAGAAGAGTGTGGGTACTTTTTTCCCTTTGAGAGAAATTCCAATGATGACCCCTGGCCATGAATATAAGTATAAGGCGGGGCAGCTGGGTAACTCAGTGGATTGAGAGCCAGGCCTAGAGATGGGAGGTCCTAGGTTAAAATCTGGCCTCAGACACTTCTCAGCTGTGTGACCCTGGGCAAGTCACTTGACCCCCATTGCCTACCCTTATCACTCTTCTGCTTTGGAGCCAATTCACAGTATTGACTCCAAGATGGAAGGTAAGGGTTTAAAAAAAAACAAACAGTATAAGGGCTTTACCCAGTGACATAATTTTATAAAGAAGTTCCAAAAAATAATCAAACAATTTAATCCTGACTACAATGATTTTGATATTTTTTAGATGAATTGCTTACAAAACGGGAAAAACAGAAAATCATTGCTGAGACCAATGAAAATGATAGCATCCCTGATTGGCCTTTATCTAAGTCAAACTGGAATGTTAATTTGGATTATGGATATCAACAATTGGTTAGGGCAAGACAGGCAGTAATCCAAGTGATGAAAGACTGTTCCCAAAAACCAGGTACATGGACAAAATTTGAGAGAGTGAAGAAACAGGAAGTTGGGGAAATACCCACTACTTTCCTAGACAGATTGATAGACCTGGGGGAACAGTGGGTTGGATTGGACACATGCAAGGAAAGGGACATAAGTCAATTAAAAAGGCAATTTGTTAGAAATGCTTGTCCTGTTGTATGTAGTTATTTTAGAAATCAGTGTCTAGACTAGGATCAAGTGGAACTGGATGAGTTGAGGAGAGTTGCTTCTTATGTGTACCAAGCTGATAAAGACAAACCAGAAGGGACAAACTAAATAAAGATTTAAGAAGGGAAATTAAAGATCCTAAACTAAAATTAAATAAGTCAGATCAACAAGAAAAAACAATGGCAGTAGTAAGGGAATATAGACCACCAAGACAGGTCTATTATCCACAAAGTGGGTTTGATAACCAAACCCTGAGATGTTACATGTGTGAGAGATTAGGTCATTTAATGCATGATTATCAATCATGGGGACAAATATTTAGGCAAAATGGCAGATATTATAATAATTACAGACAAAACAGAGGAAATAACTTCAAGGGAAACCAAGGCAGGAATTACAATGGATTCAGAGATAATGGTTTTGACAATGACTATGGATATGGGTATTAAAACAGGAGACCTAGCTTCTAATGCATACATTGATAGATAGCATCAAGGGATTGCCCAGGCTCCAGATAATGGAGACAATGCAAACCTATATAAAGAACAGTGAAAGACTAAAATACTCCCAAATGGCTAGTGGCAGTACCCCAAAATATGATTTTCAGAAGGGAGCACAGAGTGGTAATATTTGTCCTCAAAAGCTGTCAGCTTTTTATCCCCTACACTTTCTATCTGGGTGATGCCATTAGTTCCTGTGGGTTCAACAATCATCTCTCTCAGATGTGACCTTGCTTGGCAGGTTTTCTTTTTCATCTGTGTTTGCCTGATTTCTCTAGATGACAAAAAAGTATGAACCGTGTAGGTAAACTTGCTAAGGTCATTTAATGAAAACAGATGCATCAGGTCAGTCAAGGGGGACAATTTAAAAAAAAAAAGGCCACATATGCTTCTTAGGAATGAGAGCAAACTGGGTAAGGTCAGTTTAATTGGATTAGAATCCAGACCTGAGATTTTAGACCTAAGAGCAATAGTTTGCTTTGGAGTTTTAAAAGCAGACATTTTAAATTTAATTTTCACTATAAGAGTCTGAAGGAACTGATTGTAGGACCCAATCAGGAGTAGCCTCACTAATCCTATTTATACAAAGTCCATTTCATCTGTGCCTGGGTCCTGAGTGCCCAGCATCCAGTGGTGCCTGCTGGATTCACTTCAGTATTGTGGCTATATACAGAAAGTTCTTGCTTTACATAAATTTACATTATGCAAATTTGACTCCCCAGTAGGAGGACCTGCAGGCCCAGACTCCAGATTCAGGACGCTGCAGGGATGGGGAGGTCTTCTGAACAGTCCACTTATGTTATGTGAAAACTGGCTGTACTGCCTTTCTCTCAACCATTCTGATACTGTGGAACATGATGTAAACTTATCTTGAAATTATGACTCAAAAGCAAAACATTAAGGTTTTTACATCAATTTGTTCAAAAGTGATAATAGAAAATAAAAAAATTTACAATAGGGATAATTGGATGTTGTGTAAGGAATGTGGTTCAGATAACAAGAACAAAGATTACTTTAATTGCGATCTTGAGGTCCCAGACTAATGTACCCTGGAATAGTCATCTGAGGGTCTTTTCTAAGACTTCCTCTTCTGTACACAGAAATATCTCTCTGATACCAAGCCCAGTTCAGATATACAAAAATTCCAGGGAAATCTTCCTGAATAGAAAACATTGCGTTTAGTCTATGTGCAAAATAGTATTTAATAACAGACAAAATAAAAGATTCAAGTTTAACTCCCCTATCTTTCCCTCCAAAACTTATTTTTTATTAAAAATAATTTTAAGTGGAAAAAAGTCCATCTGAAATAAAAACCTTAAGAGCACGACAGGAGGAAGATAATACTTAAACAACGTCAAGTTTGACTTTGATGTTCATAGCTGCCAATTCGGCTACAAAGTAGCGGAACACGTAAGGCACGGACACCGTGTCGATGGTGTCACTCTGGTTGCACACGGTGCAGTTGTACTTCCTGTTGCGCATGGCAGACCAGGACGGTGGGGGCTTCTCCAGCAGCGGAGAGAGCAGGCTGCCGCACTTCACGCACACATGGGCAACCGAGCGGTCCGAGCAGTTGAAGAGGCGGTCATGAAGCAGGAAGGAGGTGCCGTGCGCTAGCAGGGCGTCCCGTTCCATCTCCCCAAACCGGATCCCGCCCTGCACGTTCCGGCCCCCGATGGGCTGGTTCGTGACTTTGTCTCGGGCGCCCGTCGTCCTCACCTGGAACTTGTCTGAGACCATGTGGCGCAAGCGCTGGTAGTAGACTACCCCGATGAAGATGTCCGCTTCCAGTTCCACCCCGCTGATGCCGCTGTACAGCCTCTCCGTGCCGTAGAAGTTGTAGCCGGCCGCCTTCAACATCTCCCCAAAGTAGCCCAGGGCGGAGTTCTCCTCCGAAAAGGTAAAGGGGGTGGCGTCATGGCAGAGCCCGTGCAGCGCTGCCGACTTCCCCGCCATGCTCTCGATGAGCATGCCAATGGTCATCCGGGATGGAAAACCGTGCGGATTGAACAGAATGTCCGGGACCATCCCACTCTCCGTAAAGGGCATGTCCTCGGCAGGCCACAGCCGACTCAGAATCCCCTTCTGGCCGTGGCGACTGGCAAATTTGTCCCCGATCGTTGGGTTCCGGGGGATCCTCATGGTGATACAAATGCTTTTGAATTTCCCATTTCCAGAGTCGTTACTGCATACTTTGATGTTATCCACAATACAATTTTCTTTATTTCTAAAAAAGAAGAGTTTATCCTTAATATTAGCTTTTAAAATCATCTTAATTTCTTCAAAATATTGTATCTAGGTATTTCCTCCATGGAACATTAGATCAGAAATTCTCAATAGAAGTATTAAATATATAGATATGTATGGGTACGTCTATATACAGGTTGACACATATATGCCAAGTACACCAACATAATACATATAGTATACCTATATACACTGATTGTATTGTAGAGACAGTAGGCCCCCTTATCTGCAGTTTTGCCTTCTGCAGTCAACCCAAAGTACTGGAAGTGCCAGATGTCTGCCCGGAAGCACCAGAGATCCACATGCAGCAGTGGTCTGCCCCTTACAGCCAGCACTTTTCTGCTTCTATTTTCACATAAAAAATAATTTTTTGGGGAATCAGGGGGTATATGGGGAGGGTGTCAGGCATAGAGCACCAAGCTGGGGGACAGACATGGTGAGAGAGAACACATCTATATGGGGCATGGCAGTTATATCTACAATTTCAGCCATCTGGGGTAGGTATATATCGCCTGCAGGTATGGGAGCCTTACTGTATGGTTCGAAAACTTTGAAAAGCGATTCGCTATTTTATTTAATGTTATAGAAGCCAATGAAACTTAAAATTTTAAGACAAAAAAATTGTTTTAAATTCAGATCAAGAAAACAAAATCTTATGTTTATCTTATTTTTAAAACATGTTTAGGGAAGTTGTTGAAAAAGCAAAAGGGTTGTTTGTCAATCAGTCAATACACATTTGTGAAGCACCTGTTATGTGTCAAACACTATACTGTGCTGTGCCCCGCCCCACCTCACCAAAAAAGTTCAAGCTTTTGCTAACTTCCAACTTGGCTTTCCCAAAGGTTCTGAGGAAAGAGAACCAGAATACAAAAGCCTAAAAAACCTTCCCTACAGTAGCAGTTTGTTCACTTAAATCTTAAGTCTCATAATTAAGGCAATAGGTGCTGGACCAAATGATAACTGGAAGTACACTGACTGGCTGACCAAAGACCACACTGAGACCAGCTCAGATGTGCTCCTCACAAGAGGTCTAACAGTCACTTTTTAACATGTGATTTTGGTGGAAGAGAGAATATTTCTCAGGAGATTCTATAAAAATGAATAATTAAAAAAAGAGAGAGATCTAAACTCACTTATAGTATGTCACAAAGCTTTCTCCCGTGTTGACATTTAGGTAACTGTAAAAAGGGTCTCCATATTTTAGAAGAGAACCAATATGTGGCAAGCCATCATTGTCTAATTTCTGTAGAACCTGTAGATCTCCAGGTTTGACTCCAAACACCAGACTGTCATCTCCTTGTTTGATTTTTTCAGAAAGATCTATGAGCTCTGTCTTGTAGACACTTCCATGAGCAAAGCCTCTTTCCCAGGAAGCTTTATTCACAATCTATGAAAACAGAAGAATCATTAAATTAATCTGAAGCCTGCTTTTAGGTCACTGTCAGATTAGTACATTAAAAAGTAATTCTATTTGGCTTTAAAATACTCCTTATTGGGGGCAGCTGGGTGGCTCAGTGGATTGAGAGCCAGGCCTAGAGACAGGAGGTCCTAGGTTCAAATCCGGCCTCAGACACTTCCCAGCTGTGTGACCCTGGGCAAGTCACTTGACCCCCATTGCCTACCCTTACCAATCTTCCACCTATAAGTCAATACACAGAAGTTAAGGGTTTAAAAAATTAAAAAACAAAAACAAAAAACAAAATACTCCTTATTAGGATGAAATCTCCAAATATTATATCATTGTCATTTTCAATTAGAATTACCAAATTGAAGAAATCTGTTTACTGGATGAATTATGAGTAGGATAAAATGACCCCCCCAAACCAGACACATACTAATGTATCATTTCTTTAAAACACATGTAGTTCTCCCAGCCTAGAAAGGCTTGGAGTATGGGCCTGGTGATGGACTATATTTTTTTATAGTCAAAGGACCAGGCTAGATGAATCTGGAGAAGTTCAGGCTGGTTGGAGGAAGGGGAAAGATAAATGTTTTTGGCTGTGATAATCCTTGGAATATCTTATAGATTGTGGACAGATGCAATATGTATTGGAGGAGGGAGTGCTTACACTGTAAAAGTGAACAGATCCTTAAAGAATATCTGTTCTCACATTCATTCTCTAAGATACTGAAGAGGAGAGTTCACTTAATTAGAATACTAACATATATGTAAAATATATTTTATATATATCTTTCTGCTATACATACACACACATATAAAATATTAAAAAAACCCAGAAAGATGAATATTTAAGGAACAAAGAATATATGTTTGATCTAAGTTCAAAGCACTGTGTTTAGAGGAGTTTTGATTTGCCACAAAATTTGCCTGTGAGCAGTAAGAACATGAACTAGACTTACATCAAAGATTCTTAGGTGGAAAACACAAACTAACAAGTGTCCTGCCCCAAAGAAGAGAATGAGAAAGTCCTACTTTTGCATTATTATAAAGGTGGTGGTGGTGACGTCTATGGATACAAAGAGCTATATATAATGTTAGACTTTTTCAATACGTTATTTTGCCAACTGCTGGTATGTTTTCCTTCTTCTTATTCTTTTTTACAACGTATTTATTGCTCCAGAAGTTGGGGAGAGGAAGGGGCAGAAATGCAAGGAACATAAAAACAAATGATCAATAAAAATTAATTTTTAAAAAGTGCCATGTTACTCTCAGTTTTTGAAATTTGTTTTCCAACAACATACCATGGCATCTTCCATATCATAGCCTGTATAAGAAATGACAGCAACAATAGCATTTGTCCCAATAGGATAGTTATCCATATCATAGTAATCATACATGTAAGGTCTGACTAATGGGCTTTGTGGAGTTTGAAGACGATATAGTTTATTATCTGATCGGTCCTGGTAAGTAAGAAGTGGAAATCCCATGGTTTGTTTACCTAGAGAAAAAAACAACAACCCAAATTGTGAATTATCAAAATATTTTTAAAGGCTTATCATTTCATCAATCACTATATATATTTTTCATACGTTGGTAAAATACCATATGCGAAAGACAATGACTAACAACAGAAAATGTTGAGAAAAAGAAAGTAACGAGATCCAGATTTGTAACCTATTTACCCCTGAAATATGTCTTGTTCAGGGGCCCTATGTTGTATTTTTTTATGTAAATGACATTTTTACAGCATTTTACAGTTTGCAAAGTGTTTTATATCCATGAACTTCTATAGGTAGGTAAGCAATATAAGACTATATATATGATCACTATTTTATAGATGAGGAAAAGGAGGCAGATAGAGCTTAAATGACTTGTGTAGGGTCATATGACCAGTATCTCAGGTAGGATTTGATCCCAAGGTTTCCTTACTCCAAGTTCAGAGCTCTATCTGAGTACTCCATGCTGCTTCTCAGTGTGGAGGCTGTTCTTAAAAAAATTCTTTACCAATTTTTTAATACCAGTTTCAGAAATTTGAAAGTTCTTGAGGGCGCTTCTTGTTCTGGTGTATCTTCACTAATAACCCAAATGGCAGAAAATAGCTTTTATAATTTTGCTGATACCAAATAAAGGGAACTAACTAGAAATATACTAGGGTAATTAAACAAAACTTGAATTCTATTTTCCAAATTTTTTGGAACAAAATGAAGTTAAAAGAGTTTAAACTCAAAACTACAAAAAAGAGGAGGAATGGTATAATGATGATTTAAAAGTAATGAAATGCATTCTTTTCAAATGAAATATATATTTATAAATATAGTTTTCAAATTAAACAAACATATTTGGCACAATAATAAACTTCAAAAATTATTTTAAAATAATAAATTTTTTTTAAAAGTAAGATTTATGGAGGCATTTTCATATGCTCTGAAAAGAACTTGGTAGAAATCTTCACTACTACATACATACACACACACACACGTGTGCAAAATCTCTGAAATAATTATCTTCAAAAAATCATGAGGAGGGGCATCTGGGTAGCTCAGTGGAATGAGAGCCAGGCCTAGAGACAGGAGGTCCTGGGTTCAAATCCGGCCTCAGACACTTCCCAGCTGTGTGACCCTGGGCAAGTCACTTGACCCCCATTGCCTACCCTTACCAATCTTCCACCAAGGAACTAATACACAGAAGTTAAGGGTTTAAAAAAAAAAAATCATGAGGGTGGGGACAGCTGGGTGGCTTAGTAAATTGAGAGTCAGGCCCAGAGACGGGAGGTCCTGGGTTCAAATCTGGCCTCAGACACTTCCTAGCTGTGTGACCCTGGGCAAGTCACTTAACCACCCCCCCTGCCTAGCCCTTGCCACTCTTTGCCTTAGAACCAATACCCAGTATTGATTCTAAGATGGAAGATGAGGGTTTAAAAAAAAAAATCACGAGTGGCTAGGAAATACATCAGTCACAAGTTAAAAAGACAGTCTTCTTTATCCTATACTAAATTCCCTGAGCCTTTTATGGTAAGTCCCAAAGAAAGTTCAAGACAGTCTCCATATTCCTATTAGGCAGTCATCTCTTGACCACTTATTCATTCCCTATTGTGACCAGGCTGGTAGAGTAACACCCACAAAAGCCCCATTACCAACTGGCACAGGAACTCTGAGCTGCTCTATTTCCAACCTGGTTTGGTTTGCCCCTTGTTAGGAAGCCTGAAGGGCCTCTGCTCCTGGTGATTTGCTATATTGCCAGACTTGGCGTGGACACCCCATCAGCTCAGCCCGTTGTAGCTCAGAATTCCCAAACTCAAGCAATCCACCAGCCCTAGTTTCTTCTGATGTCAGGCATTAGGGGTGCCCTACAAGTCCTGGCATCTACTTTTACTTCTCAAGCCAACAAGTGAACGAGGAAGCTGAAGAAAACAGACTGCTCTCTATCACCCAGTAACAAATCCGCTCCTAAATAAGAGTAGTTTCTGGAAACATACACTTGGCTTTGGATTATGGTTTGAAGGACCCACATTTCTTAATGAACATCTTATTTTAATTTTTAAAACAACATGTAATGATCGATCATAATTAAGAAAATAGTTACCCATCTGGCACTGATACATGTTTCGGGGACTCTGATTATGGTCAGAGAAAGGAATGAAATTGGCTACCACACTGAGCAGGCTGTGAGGAAAGAGCTCCTGGTGTGTGGTTACTCCAGGAACAATCTCATTCTCAAAGATAGCAATGTTCATAAAGAGCTGAAACCAAAAAAGAAAAAACAAAGTACAGACTTTTAAGGAAATGAATGGCAGTCAGTGGTAGATACTATAATATTTAGGGGCATGAGAAAAACAGGAGAAAATTTTAGTTAATTCATTTGAAATCAGAGGAAAATGGTGTACTGCGTAGACTATGGGAAATTATGTTAAGTTTACCAGTACCCTGTATCTCCTGCTGGGATCTAAAGAAATGCCTAACAATAGAAAGAGTTGGGTTTTTTAAAAATTGCCATAATGAAGTCTCTTTATATATATTGATGTATTAAGATTAAGATGAGAAAAATTATTGAAAAAGCATCAACCTATAGCTTTGTAGCAGCCAAGATCTGGTTTAAGTGACTCCCAACTGATTTTATCAAATATATTTAACAAATGGCACAAATGAACAATTAAAAGGATGGCTAAGCCCACACAAACTATAACATCTTACAGCCAAGAAAGCCCATCCTTACCTGTTCCAGAGTGCCAATCAGTTCTTCTTTACCCAGTTCCAAATTTTGCACAGGTCGTATCATTCTACAAGGAGTAGTGAAAAGAAACAGTCCAGGGTACAAACTTGGTTTTCCAGTCATTGGGATAAGGACTATTTCTGTCCAAGGAGGGATTTGTTTTTCCCCCAATACCTATTTCCAAGAGAAAGAGAAGTAGAAAATGTTATTTTCTTCCTTAATTCCGTGAATGATAGCTCTGTTTTTTGGCAAAAAGCAAACCACCATGCAGCTGGTGGCAAGTGACAAAGTGACAAATCATCACACAAGATACAGTTGGATAAAGGAAAAAAAATCACGGAAATCACAACGGAAGAAATTTAATTCTATGTTCTTGTATCCTACCCAATCCTTTCCACTATAGAGATATCAGGCCATGGGGCAGACTAGAGCGGGTTAGGAATAAGTTAGCATGGTAGCAGTCCCTAAAATTTCATATTCTTTGCTCATAGTAATCATACATTTATGTAAGACTAGAGAAGGTATTTTTAACTTCCTACAAAGTTTGTGTGTGATGTGTAAGTTGTTACACATGTTTAACTTAACCATGCATTTTAGAATTGGTTCCTCAATTAGTTCTGGTACAAAAGACTTAGTTATCAGTAATAAATTTCTAGAGGAACAGAGAGTTTGCAAACCAATTCCTCAGATTGGAGACCTAAAGGAGCAGCAAACATATTGATCAGGCACCATTCCCTAATTCGAACCAGAAAAGCTGGTGGTAGTCAGCCAATTACTTGTCTGAAAATATTTTTCGACTTGGTTCCAGAAGAAAATCTCTTTAGATACTGGCCATTCCTATGCCCTCATATTTCTTCCAACTGACTACTTTCTCAGAATGAATAAAGAAAATAAAGAAAAATTCAAAATAAAAAGACCAAAGGAAAAGTCAATTCACAATTATCTAAGATTACCTTAAAATTTCGGAGAGAATCTGTAATGGCAGGAGCAAGATCTTTTTCCACCCAGCCAACCATGATACCATTCAACATAACAGGGTAGCATTCGCTATAAGGCTGACTTGGTGTTCCATCAAATGGGGTAACCCCTGGGGGGGCAGAAAGGAAAATAATATAGTAAAACCAACAATAACAAAAATCTTCTAGTCATTAAAATGACCTGTGCAAGGGTTTCTAATAATCTTTGTTATCTCTGCAACACTTTAGATATTTTATATGAATATCCTTAGACTAATTTGAAGTTATAAGTTTTCCTTATTAATCAGGGTACCATTACTTTGTGTGTGGCAAACTGAGTCACAGGAATGAAAGCGGAGATTTTTGTTCATTTTCCTCACTGGCCAAGAGGCCCCATAAGTTAAATACAGATGAAAAAGATCAGATTGATATAAAAATCAGGATACTTGTAAATATATAAAATAATATAGACTATTTAAATGAAACATTCAACAAATGAACATAGAAAGAAGGTTCAGAGTCTCAAACCTTAGGCAATACCTTGTCTAACCCCAAAAGAATCCCTGCTCCCAAATTTAGCCTTAGCTTGGGAGAGTCAAAGAGAGGGAACCAACTACCTTCCCATGGCATGGGCAGCCCACAACTCTTTAGGGCCACTATCATCATTAACAAGTTTTTTCTTAGACCAAGCAGATTTTATAGTATATCAGATGTTATTGAAGGGTCCCTGAGCTCTTCACTATTGTTGCTCACTATTCAAGGATCTATTATTTATTTTTTCAAACTTCTGGACCCACTTCAGGATTCATAAAAATTATTTCAGGTCTGAGGGCTCTGTAGAAATGAAATGTTATTCTGCAAACATCATAGATCAAGCTTTGGAACATGTAGATCTGGACAATCTAGGAATGGTCCGTGGACTATGCTCTGAGATGACATTACTAAATGGAGCCAGAACAGGAGGCAATCTAATTGACTTTATGAAGGAGGGAAGATGGGTAAAAAGTCCATTAGTAATGGGAAGCTCTCACA
Organism: Gracilinanus agilis; assembly: GCF_016433145.1. NCBI lineage: Eukaryota > Metazoa > Chordata > Mammalia > Didelphimorphia > Didelphidae > Gracilinanus > Gracilinanus agilis. Next base: position 149,406,812 of record NC_058131.1, read on the forward strand.
AGGAAAAACAACAAATAGGCAATGTTGGCAGGGACCAGGAGATAAATAAGAGTTGGTTGAGACAGTTGAATGTCAGGGATCCCATGGGCAGAAGAGTTTAAAGGCCAATTCCACGTAAAATGGAGATAGGCCTGGAAAGGACCATGATATAGTCTCCCTAGTCTATGGCATTAAATAAATACCAAGTGGGGTCACTAGGGAGACATAAAACAGGCACTCACTACTCTCTTACAACGATGACCCATATGGATGTATGTTTTGCATGATAATTCATGTGCAACCCAGATAAAAAAGGCACCCACCCACTAGACATCGAATGCTTGGCCTCTGAGCACTAAGGATGGCTGCTTTTAGATTTTCACTTTCAAAGGAGTCTCTCAGCATCTGTTGCTTTTGATTTTGGCAGAATAATTTTCAAAGTGTTTTCAAGAATTTTTAGTGAAAATGACTGAAAAGCAGTTCCTCCAAGGAAACGGCATTCTCGCTAACCTCCCGGAAATGGAATGATCACCTGCCACAAGGCCTGTCGGAGGAAAACTTTCATGAAACGCACCTAAGGAGCAAAGCAAAGGGGCGATGGAGGACGAGTAAGCGGTCTGTGTGACCACCTCGCAGACGGCCGTCATGTGGTTCATCAGGCCGCAGGGCTCCCCGTCTGGCGTGTGCACAGGACAGAGGAAGCCCCAAGACTCTGGGAGCAGCTTGCGGACTGTGGTGGTCCTCATCTTGGCGAAGGCGGCCCCTCGGTGCACGCAGCGGAAATGGGACAGGTAACGGATGAAATTCAGCTTGTCGGCCACCACGCACAGCCCAGAATCTTGAAGCATGCCGAGGCCTGAAAGAACCAAAAATCGAAGTGGTCTAAAGAGGTCCAGATATAGGTTACTATAATAAAATTAATTCTGTATCAGCGAACGGCTTATATATGTTCACTACACGAAACATATTTCTGTCAACAGTTTTGACCTCTAGCACAATAAAATCTTACATGAATCTTTCTATCAAGTAGCCAAATCTTGTTCTAGCTAGATCTGGAGTTCTGCACCTTTTTTTGTGTAATCCCTGATATCTCCTACTTCAGCTGCTTAGTGAAGCCTATAGTCTCTCAAATTATGGTTTTTGTTTTAAGTGACTTGCGTAGGGTCACACAGCTAGGAAGTGTCTGAGCACTGATTAGAACCTAGGACCTCCATCTCTAGCCTGAACCACTTAGCTGCTCCTCAAATTTGAAAAATACTTGTTCTAGATAAACAAATCATGGAATTTCCACTTCTTACCAAGACCTTTGGGGGAAGTGCTTATAACATGGATAAAGACAAAGAAAGGGCAATTACAGTGCCTGGATAACACAGAATTAGATTAATTCATCCCTGAATAAGCAAGAATTTGTTGCTGCAACCCTCTCTGATTTTCACACATTATTTGTTTTTTTTTTTTT